>NW_026646168.1:0-227777 GCF_949987535.1 Balaenoptera acutorostrata
CTTACATATTGGGTTTATGGAACGGTATCGGAGCTAATTTGAAACCCTTGTTTTATGCATCACCCCACCTCACCTTTCCCGTTCAGCAGCCATAGTGTGTTTCCTAAACGTGTGACTCTGTTCTGTTTTGTAATTCAGTTCAAGTGTAGCGGTTTTTACATTCCCTCTCTAAGTGATATCTTATGATAAGTGTCTTTTTCTGTGTGACTTATTTCACTTAGAATCGTCGTACCTAAATCCACTCATCGTGCTGCTACTAGCCTTATGACGTTGATTTCATGGCTGAGTGATATTCCATTGTACATGAGGACCCCAACTTCTTTATCCATTTTTCTCTTTCCTAGGATATTTAAGGTGTAATGAAGTGGGGGTTCTTGTCAACAGAGCAGCCCTAAACTTTGGGGGTGCCTGTGTCTTGCTGATTTTTAGTTTTCCCAATTTATACGCCCATGAGTGGAAGTGCCCTATGCTCTCCAAGCTGTGTTTTTTTAGATGTTTCAGAACACACCGTACACTTCTCCGGAGTGGCTGTTGGCAATTTACATCCCACCCATCAGCGTAGCAAGGCTCCCATTTCTCCATGGCCGGTCCTGCATTTCTGGTTTGGACACTTTTTTCCGCATGGCCCTTTTGCCCGCTGGGAAGCGAGACTTCTTTGGAGCGCTGATTGGCCTTTCCAGGTTGCTTGGTTGGCCAAAAAGGGCGTATGCGTTTTTTCCTGAATATATTCAGGAAAAAAACGCATACGCCCTTTTTGGCCAAGGGCATCATTGTCCACGTTTTGCCGCTTTTCATGTGCTTTCAAGGCGATTCGAATCTACCTCCTGAAATCTGTTTCCTGCAATTCTGCCTTGCTTTCAAAGCCTCTTCGTTGCCTTCCCTTAATATATTTGTGGACGAGAGGTATCATTTAAAACTCTGCAGGTTTGTGAATTGCAGTGCCCCTGAGCTCCATTTTTCAACTCGCTTTTTTGGGAGCTGGCCGCAAAAGCGCAGGATTGCTTCAGGCCCTCTTCTGGTTCTGGGGGGCAGGCTGAGCTTGTGCTTAATTCTTCTTCCTGATGGGAAAATAGAGTGACCTGTGCCTGTCCCAACACCTAGAGCTAGTCTCTCATTGGTTCCCCCTCTTCCCGTTCATCCTCAGGACAAATTGCAACCTGTACGGAACAGGAGGTTAAAGGTGCTGATTCTCCAAGGAGGGAGATGGCTAGTAAATCGGCTGGAATGGCGAACCCGAGCAAAGGAGATGAGAAATGAGGTGCGTTTTAGAAACCTTTCCCGATCACACGGTGTACCATCTTCTGGGTTTCTCATGCCTGTTTTCGACGTAGGAAGATGCCCTTGAACCTGGAGATTTGGGACCCATGGGATGGGTACCATGCAGTATTACTTGAAAGGGTCTGCGTTGGCTCACCCAACCTCACCGAACCTCTCAGCCCCAAGAGTGTCCACCCTTATGTCTCAATCAGCTGTGGGTCTAGATATGGTCAATCCAGGTTGCATCACAGCCCCTGAACGAATTTTGTAAGAATTTCTCTCTCTTTCACTGTCTTTGTTTCACGGGTTTTGAAGAGTAATTTATTTTTATAATGGGGTTTAGCTGCTTTTCACGGCTGTGTTTATGCCGCTTTACACCCCCTTGACTCACTTACAGAGAGATATCAATACATAGGTTTGAAGATTCTTACTAGTCAGATATATTCTTGTGCGGTGAATAGGGGGTGTTGAGTCCAGTTCACTGAAAAAGGAATAGGTCTTGTCTCTTACATATTGGGTTTATGGAACGGTATCGGAGCTAATTTGAAACCCTTGTTTTATGCATCACCCCACCTCACCTTTCCCGTTCAGCAGCCATAGTGTGTTTCCTAAACGTGTGACTCTGTTCTGTTTTGTAATTCAGTTCAAGTGTAGCGGTTTTTACATTCCCTCTCTAAGTGATATCTTATGATAAGTGTCTTTTTCTGTGTGACTTATTTCACTTAGAATCGTCGTACCTAAATCCACTCATCGTGCTGCTACTAGCCTTATGACGTTGATTTCATGGCTGAGTGATATTCCATTGTACATGAGGACCCCAACTTCTTTATCCATTTTTCTCTTTCCTAGGATATTTAAGGTGTAATGAAGTGGGGGTTCTTGTCAACAGAGCAGCCCTAAACTTTGGGGTGCCTGTGTCTTGCTGATTTTTAGTTTTCCCAATTTATACGCCCATGAGTGGAAGTGCCCTATGCTCTCCAAGCTGTGTTTTTTAGATGTTTCAGAACACACCGTACACTTCTCCGGAGTGGCTGTTGGCAATTTACATCCCACCCATCAGCGTAGCAAGGCTCCCATTTCTCCATGGCCGGTCCTGCATTTCTGGTTTGGACACTTTTTTCCGCATGGCCCTTTTGCCCGCTGGGAAGCGAGACTTCTTTGGAGCGCTGATTGGCCTTTCCAGGTTGCTTGGTTGGCCAAAAAGGGCGTATGCGTTTTTTCCTGAATATATTCAGGAAAAAACGCATACGCCCTTTTTGGCCAAGGGCATCATTGTCCACGTTTTGCCGCTTTTCATGTGCTTTCAAGGCGATTCGAATCTACCTCCTGAAATCTGTTTCCTGCAATTCTGCCTTGCTTTCAAAGCCTCTTCGTTGCCTTCCCTTAATATATTTGTGGACGAGAGGTATCATTTAAAACTCTGCAGGTTTGTGAATTGCAGTGCCCCTGAGCTCCATTTTTCAACTCGCTTTTTTGGGAGCTGGCCGCAAAAGCGCAGGATTGCTTCAGGCCCTCTTCTGGTTCTGGGGGGCAGGCTGAGCTTGTGCTTAATTCTTCTTCCTGATGGGAAAATAGAGTGACCTGTGCCTGTCCCAACACCTAGAGCTAGTCTCTCATTGGTTCCCCCTCTTCCCGTTCATCCTCAGGACAAATTGCAACCTGTACGGAACAGGAGGTTAAAGGTGCTGATTCTCCAAGGAGGGAGATGGCTAGTAAATCGGCTGGAATGGCGAACCCGAGCAAAGGAGATGAGAAATGAGGTGCGTTTTAGAAACCTTTCCCGATCACACGGTGTACCATCTTCTGGGTTTCTCATGCCTGTTTTCGACGTAGGAAGATGCCCTTGAACCTGGAGATTTGGGACCCATGGGATGGGTACCATGCAGTATTACTTGAAAGGGTCTGCGTTGGCTCACCCAACCTCACCGAACCTCTCAGCCCCAAGAGTGTCCACCCTTATGTCTCAATCAGCTGTGGGTCTAGATATGGTCAATCCAGGTTGCATCACAGCCCCTGAACGAATTTTGTAAGAATTTCTCTCTCTTTCACTGTCTTTGTTTCACGGGTTTTGAAGAGTAATTTATTTTTATAATGGGGTTTAGCTGCTTTTCACGGCTGTGTTTATGCCGCTTTACACCCCCTTGACTCACTTACAGAGAGATATCAATACATAGGTTTGAAGATTCTTACTAGTCAGATATATTCTTGTGCGGTGAATAGGGGGTGTTGAGTCCAGTTCACTGAAAAAGGAATAGGTCTTGTCTCTTACATATTGGGTTTATGGAACGGTATCGGAGCTAATTTGAAACCCTTGTTTTATGCATCACCCCACCTCACCTTTCCCGTTCAGCAGCCATAGTGTGTTTCCTAAACGTGTGACTCTGTTCTGTTTTGTAATTCAGTTCAAGTGTAGCGGTTTTTACATTCCCTCTCTAAGTGATATCTTATGATAAGTGTCTTTTTCTGTGTGACTTATTTCACTTAGAATCGTCGTACCTAAATCCACTCATCGTGCTGCTACTAGCCTTATGACGTTGATTTCATGGCTGAGTGATATTCCATTGTACATGAGGACCCCAACTTCTTTATCCATTTTTCTCTTTCCTAGGATATTTAAGGTGTAATGAAGTGGGGGTTCTTGTCAACAGAGCAGCCCTAAACTTTGGGGTGCCTGTGTCTTGCTGATTTTTAGTTTTCCCAATTTATACGCCCATGAGTGGAAGTGCCCTATGCTCTCCAAGCTGTGTTTTTTAGATGTTTCAGAACACACCGTACACTTCTCCGGAGTGGCTGTTGGCAATTTACATCCCACCCATCAGCGTAGCAAGGCTCCCATTTCTCCATGGCCGGTCCTGCATTTCTGGTTTGGACACTTTTTTCCGCATGGCCCTTTTGCCCGCTGGGAAGCGAGACTTCTTTGGAGCGCTGATTGGCCTTTCCAGGTTGCTTGGTTGGCCAAAAAGGGCGTATGCGTTTTTTCCTGAATATATTCAGGAAAAAACGCATACGCCCTTTTTGGCCAAGGGCATCATTGTCCACGTTTTGCCGCTTTTCATGTGCTTTCAAGGCGATTCGAATCTACCTCCTGAAATCTGTTTCCTGCAATTCTGCCTTGCTTTCAAAGCCTCTTCGTTGCCTTCCCTTAATATATTTGTGGACGAGAGGTATCATTTAAAACTCTGCAGGTTTGTGAATTGCAGTGCCCCTGAGCTCCATTTTTCAACTCGCTTTTTTGGGAGCTGGCCGCAAAAGCGCAGGATTGCTTCAGGCCCTCTTCTGGTTCTGGGGGGCAGGCTGAGCTTGTGCTTAATTCTTCTTCCTGATGGGAAAATAGAGTGACCTGTGCCTGTCCCAACACCTAGAGCTAGTCTCTCATTGGTTCCCCCTCTTCCCGTTCATCCTCAGGACAAATTGCAACCTGTACGGAACAGGAGGTTAAAGGTGCTGATTCTCCAAGGAGGGAGATGGCTAGTAAATCGGCTGGAATGGCGAACCCGAGCAAAGGAGATGAGAAATGAGGTGCGTTTTAGAAACCTTTCCCGATCACACGGTGTACCATCTTCTGGGTTTCTCATGCCTGTTTTCGACGTAGGAAGATGCCCTTGAACCTGGAGATTTGGGACCCATGGGATGGGTACCATGCAGTATTACTTGAAAGGGTCTGCGTTGGCTCACCCAACCTCACCGAACCTCTCAGCCCCAAGAGTGTCCACCCTTATGTCTCAATCAGCTGTGGGTCTAGATATGGTCAATCCAGGTTGCATCACAGCCCCTGAACGAAATGTGTAAGAATTTCTCTGTCTTTCACTGTCTTTGTTTCACGGGTTTTGAAAAGTAATTTATTTTTATAATGGGGTTTAGCTGCTTTTCACGGCTGTGTTTATGCCGCTTTACACCCCCTTGACTCACTTACAGAGAGATATCAATACATAGGTTTGAAGATTCTTACTAGTCAGATATATTCTTGTGTGGTGAATAGGGGGTGTTGAGTCCAGTTCACTGAAAAAGGAATAGGTCTTGTCTCTTACATATTGGGTTTATGGAACGGTATCGGAGCTAATTTGAAACCCTTGTTTTATGCATCACCCCACCT
This sequence comes from Balaenoptera acutorostrata, assembly GCF_949987535.1. Classification (NCBI taxonomy): domain Eukaryota; kingdom Metazoa; phylum Chordata; class Mammalia; order Artiodactyla; family Balaenopteridae; genus Balaenoptera; species Balaenoptera acutorostrata. The sequence continues at coordinate 5,351 of NW_026646168.1, forward strand.
CACCTTTCCCGTTCAGCAGCCATAGTGTGTTTCCTAAACGTGTGACTCTGTTCTGTTTTGTAATTCAGTTCAAGTGTAGCCGTTTTTACATTCCCTCTCTAAGTGATATCTTATGATAAGTGTCTTTTTCTGTGTGACTTATTTCACTTAGAATCGTCGTACCTAAATCCACTCATCGTGCTGCTACTAGCCTTATGACGTTGATTTCATGGCTGAGTGATATTCCATTGTACATGAGGACCCCAACTTCTTTATCCATTTTTCTCTTTCCTAGGATATTTAAGGTGTAATGAAGTGGGGGTTCTTGTCAACAGAGCAGCCCTAAACTTTGGGGTGCCTGTGTCTTGCTGATTTTTAGTTTTCCCAATTTATACGCCCATGAGTGGAAGTGCCCTATGCTCTCCAAGCTGTGTTTTTTTAGATGTTTCAGAACACACCGTACACTTCTCCGGAGTGGCTGTTGGCAATTTACATCCCACCCATCAGCGTAGCAAGGCTCCCATTTCTCCATGGCCGGTCCTGCATTTCTGGTTTGGACACTTTTTTCCGCATGGCCCTTTTGCCCGCTGGGAAGCGAGACTTCTTTGGAGCGCTGATTGGCCTTTCCAGGTTGCTTGGTTGGCCAAAAAGGGCGTATGCGTTTTTTCCTGAATATATTCAGGAAAAAACGCATACGCCCTTTTTGGCCAAGGGCATCATTGTCCACGTTTTGCCGCTTTTCATGTGCTTTCAAGGCGATTCGAATCTACCTCCTGAAATCTGTTTCCTGCAATTCTGCCTTGCTTTCAAAGCCTCTTCGTTGCCTTCCCTTAATATATTTGTGGACGAGAGGTATCATTTAAAACTCTGCAGGTTTGTGAATTGCAGTGCCCCTGAGCTCCATTTTTCAACTCGCTTTTTTGGGAGCTGGCCGCAAAAGCGCAGGATTGCTTCAGGCCCTCTTCTGGTTCTGGGGGGCAGGCTGAGCTTGTGCTTAATTCTTCTTCCTGATGGGAAAATAGAGTGACCTGTGCCTGTCCCAACACCTAGAGCTAGTCTCTCATTGGTTCCCCCTCTTCCCGTTCATCCTCAGGACAAATTGCAACCTGTACGGAACAGGAGGTTAAAGGTGCTGATTCTCCAAGGAGGGAGATGGCTAGTAAATCGGCTGGAATGGCGAACCCGAGCAAAGGAGATGAGAAATGAGGTGCGTTTTAGAAACCTTTCCCGATCACACGGTGTACCATCTTCTGGGTTTCTCATGCCTGTTTTCGACGTAGGAAGATGCCCTTGAACCTGGAGATTTGGGACCCATGGGATGGGTACCATGCAGTATTACTTGAAAGGGTCTGCGTTGGCTCACCCAACCTCACCGAACCTCTCAGCCCCAAGAGTGTCCACCCTTATGTCTCAATCAGCTGTGGGTCTAGATATGGTCAATCCAGGTTGCATCACAGCCCCTGAACGAATTTTGTAAGAATTTCTCTCTCTTTCACTGTCTTTGTTTCACGGGTTTTGAAAAGTAATTTATTTTTATAATGGGGTTTAGCTGCTTTTCACGGCTGTGTTTATGCCGCTTTACACCCCCTTGACTCACTTACAGAGAGATATCAATACATAGGTTTGAAGATTCTTACTAGTCAGATATATTCTTGTGCGGTGAATAGGGGGTGTTGAGTCCAGTTCACTGAAAAAGGAATAGGTCTTGTCTCTTACATATTGGGTTTATGGAACGGTATCGGAGCTAATTTGAAACCCTTGTTTTATGCATCACCCCACCTCACCTTTCCCGTTCAGCAGCCATAGTGTGTTTCCTAAACGTGTGACTCTGTTCTGTTTTGTAATTCAGTTCAAGTGTAGCGGTTTTTACATTCCCTCTCTAAGTGATATCTTATGATAAGTGTCTTTTTCTGTGTGACTTATTTCACTTAGAATCGTCGTACCTAAATCCACTCATCGTGCTGCTACTAGCCTTATGACGTTGATTTCATGGCTGAGTGATATTCCATTGTACATGAGGACCCCAACTTCTTTATCCATTTTTCTCTTTCCTAGGATATTTAAGGTGTAATGAAGTGGGGGTTCTTGTCAACAGAGCAGCCCTAAACTTTGGGGTGCCTGTGTCTTGCTGATTTTTAGTTTTCCCAATTTATACGCCCATGAGTGGAAGTGCCCTATGCTCTCCAAGCTGTGTTTTTTAGATGTTTCAGAACACACCGTACACTTCTCCGGAGTGGCTGTTGGCAATTTACATCCCACCCATCAGCGTAGCAAGGCTCCCATTTCTCCATGGCCGGTCCTGCATTTCTGGTTTGGACACTTTTTTCCGCATGGCCCTTTTGCCCGCTGGGAAGCGAGACTTCTTTGGAGCGCTGATTGGCCTTTCCAGGTTGCTTGGTTGGCCAAAAAGGGCGTATGCGTTTTTTCCTGAATATATTCAGGAAAAAACGCATACGCCCTTTTTGGCCAAGGGCATCATTGTCCACGTTTTGCCGCTTTTCATGTGCTTTCAAGGCGATTCGAATCTACCTCCTGAAATCTGTTTCCTGCAATTCTGCCTTGCTTTCAAAGCCTCTTCGTTGCCTTCCCTTAATATATTTGTGGACGAGAGGTATCATTTAAAACTCTGCAGGTTTGTGAATTGCAGTGCCCCTGAGCTCCATTTTTCAACTCGCTTTTTTGGGAGCTGGCCGCAAAAGCGCAGGATTGCTTCAGGCCCTCTTCTGGTTCTGGGGGGCAGGCTGAGCTTGTGCTTAATTCTTCTTCCTGATGGGAAAATAGAGTGACCTGTGCCTGTCCCAACACCTAGAGCTAGTCTCTCATTGGTTCCCCCTCTTCCCGTTCATCCTCAGGACAAATTGCAACCTGTACGGAACAGGAGGTTAAAGGTGCTGATTCTCCAAGGAGGGAGATGGCTAGTAAATCGGCTGGAATGGCGAACCCGAGCAAAGGAGATGAGAAATGAGGTGCGTTTTAGAAACCTTTCCCGATCACACGGTGTACCATCTTCTGGGTTTCTCATGCCTGTTTTCGACGTAGGAAGATGCCCTTGAACCTGGAGATTTGGGACCCATGGGATGGGTACCATGCAGTATTACTTGAAAGGGTCTGCGTTGGCTCACCCAACCTCACCGAACCTCTCAGCCCCAAGAGTGTCCACCCTTATGTCTCAATCAGCTGTGGGTCTAGATATGGTCAATCCAGGTTGCATCACAGCCCCTGAACGAAATGTGTAAGAATTTCTCTGTCTTTCACTGTCTTTGTTTCACGGGTTTTGAAAAGTAATTTATTTTTATAATGGGGTTTAGCTGCTTTTCACGGCTGTGTTTATGCCGCTTTACACCCCCTTGACTCACTTACAGAGAGATATCAATACATAGGTTTGAAGATTCTTACTAGTCAGATATATTCTTGTGTGGTGAATAGGGGGTGTTGAGTCCAGTTCACTGAAAAAGGAATAGGTCTTGTCTCTTACATATTGGGTTTATGGAACGGTATCGGAGCTAATTTGAAACCCTTGTTTTATGCATCACCCCACCTCACCTTTCCCGTTCAGCAGCCATAGTGTGTTTCCTAAACGTGTGACTCTGTTCTGTTTTGTAATTCAGTTCAAGTGTAGCCGTTTTTACATTCCCTCTCTAAGTGATATCTTATGATAAGTGTCTTTTTCTGTGTGACTTATTTCACTTAGAATCGTCGTACCTAAATCCACTCATCGTGCTGCTACTAGCCTTATGACGTTGATTTCATGGCTGAGTGATATTCCATTGTACATGAGGACCCCAACTTCTTTATCCATTTTTCTCTTTCCTAGGATATTTAAGGTGTAATGAAGTGGGGGTTCTTGTCAACAGAGCAGCCCTAAACTTTGGGGTGCCTGTGTCTTGCTGATTTTTAGTTTTCCCAATTTATACGCCCATGAGTGGAAGTGCCCTATGCTCTCCAAGCTGTGTTTTTTAGATGTTTCAGAACACACCGTACACTTCTCCGGAGTGGCTGTTGGCAATTTACATCCCACCCATCAGCGTAGCAAGGCTCCCATTTCTCCATGGCCGGTCCTGCATTTCTGGTTTGGACACTTTTTTCCGCATGGCCCTTTTGCCCGCTGGGAAGCGAGACTTCTTTGGAGCGCTGATTGGCCTTTCCAGGTTGCTTGGTTGGCCAAAAAGGGCGTATGCGTTTTTTCCTGAATATATTCAGGAAAAAACGCATACGCCCTTTTTGGCCAAGGGCATCATTGTCCACGTTTTGCCGCTTTTCATGTGCTTTCAAGGCGAACGAATCTACCTCCTGAAATCTGTTTCCTGCAATTCTGCCTTGCTTTCAAAGCCTCTTCGTTGCCTTCCCTTAATATATTTGTGGACGAGAGGTATCATTTAAAACTCTGCAGGTTTGTGAATTGCAGTGCCCCTGAGCTCCATTTTTCAACTCGCTTTTTTGGGAGCTGGCCGCAAAAGCGCAGGATTGCTTCAGGCCCTCTTCTGGTTCTGGGGGGCAGGCTGAGCTTGTGCTTAATTCTTCTTCCTGATGGGAAAATAGAGTGACCTGTGCCTGTCCCAACACCTAGAGCTAGTCTCTCATTGGTTCCCCCTCTTCCCGTTCATCCTCAGGACAAATTGCAACCTGTACGGAACAGGAGGTTAAAGGTGCTGATTCTCCAAGGAGGGAGATGGCTAGTAAATCGGCTGGAATGGCGAACCCGAGCAAAGGAGATGAGAAATGAGGTGCGTTTTAGAAACCTTTCCCGATCACACGGTGTACCATCTTCTGGGTTTCTCATGCCTGTTTTCGACGTAGGAAGATGCCCTTGAACCTGGAGATTTGGGACCCATGGGATGGGTACCATGCAGTATTACTTGAAAGGGTCTGCGTTGGCTCACCCAACCTCACCGTACCTCTCAGCCCCAAGAGTGTCCACCCTTATGTCTCAATCAGCTGTGGGTCTAGATATGGTCAATCCAGGTTGCATCACAGCCCCTGAACGAATTTTGTAAGAATTTCTCTCTCTTTCACTGTCTTTGTTTCACGGGTTTTGAAAAGTAATTTATTTTTATAATGGGGTTTAGCTGCTTTTCACGGCTGTGTTTATGCCGCTTTACACCCCCTTGACTCACTTACAGAGAGATATCAATACATAGGTTTGAAGATTCTTACTAGTCAGATATATTCTTGTGTGGTGAATAGGGGGTGTTGAGTCCAGTTCACTGAAAAAGGAATAGGTCTTGTCTCTTACATATTGGGTTTATTGAACGGTATCGGAGCTAATTTGAAACCCTTGTTTTATGCATCACCCCACCTCACCTTTCCCGTTCAGCAGCCATAGTGTGTTTCCTAAACGTGTGACTCTGTTCTGTTTTGTAATTCAGTTCAAGTGTAGCGGTTTTTACATTCCCTCTCTAAGTGATATCATATGATAAGTGTCTTTTTCTGTGTGACTTATTTCACTTAGAATCGTCGTACCTAAATCCACTCATCGTGCTGCTACTAGCCTTATGACGTGGATTTCCTGGCTGAGTGATATTCCATTGTACATGAGGACCCCAACTTCTTTATCCATTTTTCTCTTTCCTAGGATATTTAAGGTGTAATGAAGTGGGGGTTCTTGTCAACAGAGCAGCCCTAAACTTTGGGGTGCCTGTGTCTTGCTGATTTTTAGTTTTCCCAATTTATACGCCCATGAGTGGAAGTGCCCTATGCTCTCCAAGCTGTGTTTTTTAGATGTTTCAGAACACACCGTACACTTCTCCAGAGTGGCTGTTGGCAATTTACATCCCACCCATCAGCGTAGCAAGGCTCCCATTTCTCCATGGCCGGTCCTGCATTTCTGGTTTGGACACTTTTTTCCGCATGGCCCTTTTGCCCGCTGGGAAGCGAGACTTCTTTGGAGCGCTGATTGGCCTTTCCAGGTTGCTTGGTTGGCCAAAAAGGGCGTATGCGTTTTTTCCTGAATATATTCAGGAAAAAACGCATACGCCCTTTTTGGCCAAGGGCATCATTGTCCACGTTTTGCCGCTTTTCATGTGCTTTCAAGGCGATTCGAATCTACCTCCTGAAATCTGTTTCCTGCAATTCTGCCTTGCTTTCAAAGCCTCTTCGTTGCCTTCCCTTAATATATTTGTGGACGAGAGGTATCATTTAAAACTCTGCAGGTTTGTGAATTGCAGTGCCCCTGAGCTCCATTTTTCAACTCGCTTTTTTGGGAGCTGGCCGCAAAAGCGCAGGATTGCTTCAGGCCCTCTTCTGGTTCTGGGGGGCAGGCTGAGCTTGTGCTTAATTCTTCTTCCTGATGGGAAAATAGAGTGACCTGTGCCTGTCCCAACACCTAGAGCTAGTCTCTCATTGGTTCCCCCTCTTCCCGTTCATCCTCAGGACAAATTGCAACCTGTACGGAACAGGAGGTTAAAGGTGCTGATTCTCCAAGGAGGGAGATGGCTAGTAAATCGGCTGGAATGGCGAACCCGAGCAAAGGAGATGAGAAATGAGGTGCGTTTTAGAAACCTTTCCCGATCACACGGTGTACCATCTTCTGGGTTTCTCATGCCTGTTTTCGACGTAGGAAGATGCCCTTGAACCTGGAGATTTGGGACCCATGGGATGGGTACCATGCAGTATTACTTGAAAGGGTCTGCGTTGGCTCACCCAACCTCACCGAACCTCTCAGCCCCAAGAGTGTCCACCCTTATGTCTCAATCAGCTGTGGGTCTAGATATGGTCAATCCAGGTTGCATCACAGCCCCTGAACGAATTTTGTAAGAATTTCTCTCTCTTTCACTGTCTTTGTTTCACGGGTTTTGAAGAGTAATTTATTTTTATAATGGGGTTTAGCTGCTTTTCACGGCTGTGTTTATGCCGCTTTACACCCCCTTGACTCACTTACAGAGAGATATCAATACATAGGTTTGAAGATTCTTACTAGTCAGATATATTCTTGTGTGGTGAATAGGGGGTGTTGAGTCCAGTTCACTGAAAAAGGAATAGGTCTTGTCTCTTACATATTGGGTTTATGGAACGGTATCGGAGCTAATTTGAAACCCTTGTTTTATGCATCACCCCACCTCACCTTTCCCGTTCAGCAGCCATAGTGTGTTTCCTAAACGTGTGACTCTGTTCTGTTTTGTAATTCAGTTCAAGTGTAGCGGTTTTTACATTCCCTCTCTAAGTGATATCTTAGGATAAGTGTCTTTTTCTGTGTGACTTATTTCACTTAGAATCGTCGTACCTAAATCCACTCATCGTGCTGCTACTAGCCTTATGACGTTGATTTCATGGCTGAGTGATATTCCATTGTACATGAGGACCACAACTTCTTTATCCATTTTTCTCTTTCCTAGGATATTTAAGGTGTAATGAAGTGGGGGTTCTTGTCAACAGAGCAGCCCTAAACTTTGGGGTGCCTGTGTCTTGCTGATTTTTAGTTTTCCCAATTTATACGCCCATGAGTGGAAGTGCCCTATGCTCTCCAAGCTGTGTTTTTTAGATGTTTCAGAACACACCGTACACTTCTCCGGAGTGGCTGTTGGCAATTTACATCCCACCCATCAGCGTAGCAAGGCTCCCATTTCTCCATGGCCGGTCCTGCATTTCTGGTTTGGACACTTTTTTCCGCATGGCCCTTTTGCCCGCTGGGAAGCGAGACTTCTTTGGAGCGCTGATTGGCCTTTCCAGGTTGCTTGGTTGGCCAAAAAGGGCGTATGCGTTTTTTCCTGAATATATTCAGGAAAAAATGCATACGCCCTTTTTGGCCAAGGGCATCATTGTCCACGTTTTGCCGCTTTTCATGTGCTTTCAAGGCGATTCGAATCTACCTCCTGAAATCTGTTTCCTGCAATTCTGCCTTGCTTTCAAAGCCTCTTCGTTGCCTTCCCTTAATATATTTGTGGACGAGAGGTATCATTTAAAACTCTGCAGGTTTGTGAATTGCAGTGCCCCTGAGCTCCATTTTTCAACTCGCTTTTTTGGGAGCTGGCCGCAAAAGCGCAGGATTGCTTCAGGCCCTCTTCTGGTTCTGGGGGGCAGGCTGAGCTTGTGCTTAATTCTTCTTCCTGATGGGAAAATAGAGTGACCTGTGCCTGTCCCAACACCTAGAGCTAGTCTCTCATTGGTTCCCCCTCTTCCCCTTCATCCTCAGGACAAATTGCAACCTGTACGGAACAGGAGGTTAAAGGTGCTGATTCTCCAAGGAGGGAGATGGCTAGTAAATCGGCTGGAATGGCGAACCCGAGCAAAGGAGATGAGAAATGAGGTGCGTTTTAGAAACCTTTCCCGATCACACGGTGTACCATCTTCTGGGTTTCTCATGCCTGTTTTCGACGTAGGAAGATGCCCTTGAACCTGGAGATTTGGGACCCATGGGATGGGTACCATGCAGTATTACTTGAAAGGGTCTGCGTTGGCTCACCCAACCTCACCGAACCTCTCAGCCCCAAGAGTGTCCACCCTTATGTCTCAATCAGCTGTGGGTCTAGATATGGTCAATCCAGGTTGCATCACAGCCCCTGAACGAATTTTGTAAGAATTTCTCTCTCTTTCACTGTCTTTGTTTCACGGGTTTTGAAAAGTAATTTAGTTTTATAATGGGGTTTAGCTGCTTTTCACGGCTGTGTTTATGCCGCTTTACACCCCCTTGACTCACTTACAGAGAGATATCAATACATAGGTTTGAAGATTCTTACTAGTCAGATATATTCTTGTGTGGTGAATAGGGGGTGTTGAGTCCAGTTCACTGAAAAAGGAATAGGTCTTGTCTCTTACATATTGGGTTTATGGAACGGTATCGGAGCTAATTTGAAACCCTTGTTTTATGCATCACCCCACCTCCCCTTTCCCGTTCAGCAGCCATAGAGTGTTTTCTAAACGTGTGACTCTGTTCTGTTTTGTAATTCATTTCAAGTGTAGCGGTTTTTACATTCCCTCTCTAAGTGATATCTTATAATAAGTGTCTTTTTCTGTGTGACTTATTTCACTTAGAATCGTCGTACCTAAATCCACTCATCGTTCTGCTACTAGCCTTATGACGTTGATTTCATGGCTGAGTGATATTCCATTGTACATGAGGACCCCAACTTCTTTATCCATTTTTCTCTTTCCTAGGATATTTAAGGTGTAATGAAGTGGGGGTTCTTGTCAACAGAGCAGCCCTAAACTTTGGGGTGCCTGTGTCTTGCTGATTTTTAGTGTTCCCAATTTATACGCCCATGAGTGGAAGTGCCCTATGCTCTCCAAGCTGTGTTTTTTAGATGTTTCAGAACACACCGTACACTTCTCCGGAGTGGCTGTTGGCAATTTACATCCCACCCATCAGCGTAGCAAGGCTCCCATTTCTCCATGGCCGGTCCTGCATTTCTGGTTTGGACACTTTTTTCCGCATGGCCCTTTTGCCCGCTGGGAAGCGAGACTTCTTTGGAGCGCTGATTGGCCTTTCCAGGTTGCTTGGTTGGTCAAAAAGGGCGTATGCGTTTTTTCCTGAATATATTCAGGAAAAAACGCATACGCCCTTTTTGGCCAAGGGCATCATTGTCCACGTTTTGCCGCTTTTCATGTGCTTTCAAGGCGATTCGAATCTACCTCCTGAAATCTGTTTCCTGCAATTCTGCCTTGCTTTCAAAGCCTCTTCGTTGCCTTCCCTTAATATATTTGTGGACGAGACGTATCATTTAAAACTCTGCAGGTTTGTGAATTGCAGTGCCCCTGAGCTCCATTTTTCAACTCGCTTTTTTGGGAGCTGGCCGCAAAAGCGCAGGATTGCTTCAGGCCCTCTTCTGGTTCTGGGGGACAGGCTGAGCTTGTGCTTAATTCTTCTTCCTGATGAGAAAATAGAGTGACCTGTGCCTGTCCCAACACCTAGAGCTAGTCTCTCATTGGTTCCCCCTCATCCCGTTCATCCTCAGGACAAATTGCAACCTGTACGGAACAGGAGGTTAAAGGTGCTGATTCTCCAAGGAGGGAGATGGCTAGTAATTCAGCTGGAATGGCGAACCCGAGCAAAGGAGATGAGAAATGAGGTGCGTTTTAGAAACCTTTCCTGATCACACGGTGTACCATCTTCTGGGTTTCTCATGCCTGTTTTCGACATAGGAAGATGCCCTTGAACCTGGAGATTTGGGACCCATGGGATGGGTACCATGCAGTATTACTTGAAAGGGTCTGCGTTGGCTCACCCAACCTCACCGAACCTCTCAGCCCCAAGAGTGTCCACCCTTATGTCTCAATCAGCTGTGGGTCTAGATATGGTCAATCCAGGTTGCATCACAGCCCCTGAACGAATTTTGTAAGAATTTCTCTCTCTTTCACTGTCTTTGTTTCACGGGTTTTGAAGAGTAATTTATTTTTATAATGGGGTTTAGCTGCTTTTCACGGCTGTGTTTATGCCGCTTTACACTCCCTTGACTCACTTACAGAGAGATATCAATACATAGGTTTGAAGATTCTTACTAGTCAGATATATTCTTGTGCGGTGAATAAGGGGTGTTGAGTCCAGTTCACTGAAAAAGGAATAGGTCTTGTGTCTTACATATTGGGTTTATGGAACGGTATCGGAGCTAATTTGAAACCCTTGTTTTATGCATCACCCCACCTCACCTTTCCCGTTCAGCAGCCATAGTGTGTTTCCTAAACGTGTGACTCTGTTCTGTTTTGTAATTCAGTTCAAGTGTAGCGGTTTTTACATTCCCTCTCTAAGTGATATCTTATGATAAGTGTCTTTTTCTGTGTGACTTATTTCACTTAGAATCGTCGTACCTAAATCCACTCATCGTGCTGCTACTAGCCTTATGACGTTGATTTCATGGCTGAGTGATATTCCATTGTACATGAGGACCCCAACTTCTTTATCCATTTTTCTCTTTCCTAGGATATTTAAGGTGTAATGAAGTGGGTGTTCTTGTCAACAGAGCAGCCCTAAACTTTGGGGTGCCTGTGTCTTGCTGATTTTTAGTTTTCCCAATTTATACGCCCATGAGTGGAAGTGCCCTATGCTCTCCAAGCTGTGTTTTTTAGATGTTTCAGAACACACCGTACACTTCTCCGGAGTGGCTGTTGGCAATTTACATCCCACCCATCAGCGTAGCAAGGCTCCCATTTCTCCATGGCCGGTCCTGCATTTCTGGTTTGGACACTTTTTTCCGCATGGCCCTTTTGCCCGCTGGGAAGCGAGACTTCTTTGGAGCGCTGATTGGCCTTTCCAGGTTGCTTGGTTGGCCAAAAAGGGCGTATGCGTTTTTTCCTGAATATATTCAGGAAAAAACGCATACGCCCTTTTTGGCCAAGGGCATCATTGTCCACGTTTTGCCGCTTTTCATGTGCTTTCAAGGCGAACGAATCTACCTCCTGAAATCTGTTTCCTGCAATTCTGCCTTGCTTTCAAAGCCTCTTCGTTGCCTTCCCTTAATATATTTGTGGACGAGAGGTATCATTTAAAACTCTGCAGGTTTGTGAATTGCAGTGCCCCTGAGCTCCATTTTTCAACTCGCTTTTTTGGGAGCTGGCCGCAAAAGCGCAGGATTGCTTCAGGCCCTCTTCTGGTTCTGGGGGGCAGGCTGAGCTTGTGCTTAATTCTTCTTCCTGATGGGAAAATAGAGTGACCTGTGCCTGTCCCAACACCTAGAGCTAGTCTCTCATTGGTTCCCCCTCTTCCCGTTCATCCTCAGGACAAATTGCAACCTGTACGGAACAGGAGGTTAAAGGTGCTGATTCTCCAAGGAGGGAGATGGCTAGTAAATCGGCTGGAATGGCGAACCCGAGCAAAGGAGATGAGAAATGAGGTGCGTTTTAGAAACCTTTCCCGATCACACGGTGTACCATCTTCTGGGTTTCTCATGCCTGTTTTCGACGTAGGAAGATGCCCTTGAACCTGGAGATTTGGGACCCATGGGATAGATACCATACAGTATTACTTGAAAGGGTCTGCGTTGGCTCACCCAACCTCACCGAACCTCTCAGCCCCAAGAGTGTCCACCCTTATGTCTCAATCAGCTGTGGGTCTAGATATGGTCAATCCAGGTTGCATCACAGCCCCTGAACGAATTTTGTAAGAATTTCTCTCTCTTTCACTGTCTTTGTTTCACGGGTTTTGAAGAGTAATTTATTTTTATAATGGGGTTTAGCTGCTTTTCACGGCTGTGTTTATGCCGCTTTACACCCCCTTGACTCACTTACAGAGAGATATCAATACATAGGTTTGAAGATTCTTACTAGTCAGATATATTCTTGTGCGGTGAATAAGGGGTGTTGAGTCCAGTTCACTGAAAAAGGAATAGGTCTTGTCTCTTACATATTGGGTTTATGGAACGGTATCGGAGCTAATTTGAAACCCTTGTTTTATGCATCACCCCACCTCACCTTTCCCGTTCAGCAGCCATAGTGTGTTTTCTAAACGTGTGACTCTGTTCTGTTTTGTAATTCAGTTCAAGTGTAGCGGTTTTTACATTCCCTCTCTAAGTGATATCTTAGGATAAGTGTCTTTTTCTGTGTGACTTATTTCACTTAGAATCGTCGTACCTAAATCCACTCATCGTGCTGCTACTAGCCTTATGACGTTGATTTCATGGCTGAGTGATATTCCATTGTACATGAGGACCCCAACTTCTTTATCCATTTTTCTCTTTCCTAGGATATTTAAGGTGTAATGAAGTGGGGGTTCTTGTCAACAGAGCAGCCCTAAACTTTGGGGTGCCTGTGTCTTGCTGATTTTTAGTGTTCCCAGTTTATACGCCCATGAGTGGAAGTGCCCTATGCTCTCCAAGCTGTGTTTTTTAGATGTTTCAGAACACACCGTACACTTCTCCGGAGTGGCTGTTGGCAATTTACATCCCACCCATCAGCGTAGCAAGACTCCCATTTCTCCATGGCCGGTCCTGCATTTCTGGTTTGGACACTTTTTTCCGCATGGCCCTTTTGCCCGCTGGGAAGCGAGACTTCTTTGGAGCGCTGATTGGCCTTTCCAGGTTGCTTGGTTGGCCAAAAAGGGCGTATGCGTTTTTTCCTGAATATATTCAGGAAAAAACGCATACGCCCTTTTTGGCCAAGGGCATCATTGTCCACGTTTTGCCGCTTTTCATGTGCTTTCAAGGCGATTCGAATCTACCTCCTGAAATCTGTTTCCTGCAATTCTGCCTTGCTTTCAAAGCCTCTTCGTTGCCTTCCCTTAATATATTTGTGGACGAGAGGTATCATTTAAAACTCTGCAGGTTTGTGAATTGCAGTGCCCCTGAGCTCCATTTTTCAACTCGCTTTTTTGGGAGCTGGCCGCAAAAGCGCAGGATTGCTTCAGGCCCTCTTCTGGTTCTGGGGGGCAGGCTGAGCTTGTGCTTAATTCTTCTTCCTGATGGGAAAATAGAGTGACCTGTGCCTGTCCCAACACCTAGAGCTAGTCTCTCATTGGTTCCCCCTCTTCCCGTTCATCCTCAGGACAAATCGCAACCTGTACGGAACAGGAGGTTAAAGGTGCTGATTCTCCAAGGAGGGAGATGGCTAGTAAATCGGCTGGAATGGCGAACCCGAGCAAAGGAGATGAGAAATGAGGTGCGTTTTAGAAACCTTTCCCGATCACACGGTGTACCATCTTCTGGGTTTCTCATGCCTGTTTTCGACGTAGGAAGATGCCCTTGAACCTGGAGATTTGGGACCCATGGGATGGGTACCATGCAGTATTACTTGAAAGGGTCTGCGTTGGCTCACCCAACCTCACCGAACCTCTCAGCCCCAAGAGTGTCCACCCTTATGTCTCAATCAGCTGTGGGTCTAGATATGGTCAATCCAGGTTGCATCACAGCCCCTGAACGAATTTTGTAAGAATTTCTCTCTCTTTCACTGTCTTTGTTTCACGGGTTTTGAAAAGTAATTTAGTTTTATAATGGGGTTTAGCTGCTTTTCACGGCTGTGTTTATGCCGCTTTACACCCCCTTGACTCACTTACAGAGAGATATCAATACATAGGTTTGAAGATTCTTACTAGTCAGATATATTCTTGTGCGGTGAATAGGGGGTGTTGAGTCCAGTTCACTGAAAAAGGAATAGGTCTTGTCTCTTACATATTGGGTTTATGGAACGGTATCGGAGCTAATTTGAAACCCATGTTTTATGCATCACCCCACCTCACCTTTCCCGTTCAGCAGCCATAGTGTGTTTTCTAAACGTGGGACTCTGTTCTGTTTTGCAATTCAGTTCAAGTGTAGCGGTTTTTACATTCCCTCTCTAAGTGATATCTTAGGATAAGTGTCTTTTTCTGTGTGACTTATTTCACTTAGAATCGTCGTACCTAAATCCACTCATCGTGCTGCTACTAGCCTTATGACGTTGATTTCATGGCTGAGTGATATTCCATTGTACATGAGGACCCCAACTTCTTTATCCATTTTTCTCTTTCCTAGGATATTTAAGGTGTAATGAAGTGGGGGTTCTTGTCAACAGAGCAGCCCTAAACTTTGGGGTGCCTGTGTCTTGCTGATTTTTAGTGTTCCCAGTTTATACGCCCATGAGTGGAAGTGCCCTATGCTCTCCAAGCTGTGTTTTTTAGATGTTTCAGAACACACCGTACACTTCTCCGGAGTGGCTGTTGGCAATTTACATCCCACCCATCAGCGTAGCAAGACTCCCATTTCTCCATGGCCGGTCCTGCATTTCTGGTTTGGACACTTTTTTCCGCATGGCCCTTTTGCCCGCTGGGAAGCGAGACTTCTTTGGAGCGCTGATTGGCCTTTCCAGGTTGCTTGGTTGGCCAAAAAGGGCGTATGCGTTTTTTCCTGAATATATTCAGGAAAAAACGCATACGCCCTTTTTGGCCAAGGGCATCATTGTCCACGTTTTGCCGCTTTTCATGTGCTTTCAAGGCGATTCGAATCTACCTCCTGAAATCTGTTTCCTGCAATTCTGCCTTGCTTTCAAAGCCTCTTCGTTGCCTTCCCTTAATATATTTGTGGACGAGAGGTATCATTTAAAACTCTGCAGGTTTGTGAATTGCAGTGCCCCTGAGCTCCATTTTTCAACTCGCTTTTTTGGGAGCTGGCCGCAAAAGCGCAGGATTGCTTCAGGCCCTCTTCTGGTTCTGGGGGGCAGGCTGAGCTTGTGCTTAATTCTTCTTCCTGATGGGAAAATAGAGTGACCTGTGCCTGTCCCAACACCTAGAGCTAGTCTCTCATTGGTTCCCCCTCTTCCCGTTCATCCTCAGGACAAATCGCAACCTGTACGGAACAGGAGGTTAAAGGTGCTGATTCTCCAAGGAGGGAGATGGCTAGTAAATCGGCTGGAATGGCGAACCCGAGCAAAGGAGATGAGAAATGAGGTGCGTTTTAGAAACCTTTCCCGATCACACGGTGTACCATCTTCTGGGTTTCTCATGCCTGTTTTCGACGTAGGAAGATGCCCTTGAACCTGGAGATTTGGGACCCATGGGATGGGTACCATGCAGTATTACTTGAAAGGGTCTGCGTTGGCTCACCCAACCTCACCGAACCTCTCAGCCCCAAGAGTGTCCACCCTTATGTCTCAATCAGCTGTGGGTCTAGATATGGTCAATCCAGGTTGCATCACAGCCCCTGAACGAATTTTGTAAGAATTTCTCTCTCTTTCACTGTCTTTGTTTCACGGGTTTTGAAAAGTAATTTAGTTTTATAATGGGGTTTAGCTGCTTTTCACGGCTGTGTTTATGCCGCTTTACACCCCTTTGACTCACTTACAGAGAGATATCAATACATAGGTTTGAAGATTCTTACTAGTCAGATATATTCTTGTGCGGTGAATAGGGGGTGTTGAGTCCAGTTCACTGAAAAAGGAATAGGTCTTGTCTCTTACATATTGGGTTTATGGAACGGTATCGGAGCTAATTTGAAACCCATGTTTTATGCATCACCCCACCTCACCTTTCCCGTTCAGCAGCCATAGTGTGTTTTCTAAACGTGGGACTCTGTTCTGTTTTGCAATTCAGTTCAAGTGTAGCGGTTTTTACATTCCCTCTCTAAGTGATATCTTAGGATAAGTGTCTTTTTCTGTGTGACTTATTTCACTTAGAATCGTCGTACCTAAATCCACTCATCGTGCTGCTACTAGCCTTATGACGTTGATTTCATGGCTGAGTGATATTCCATTGTACATGAGGACCCCAACTTCTTTATCCATTTTTCTCTTTCCTAGGATATTTAAGGTGTAATGAAGTGGGGGTTCTTGTCAACAGAGCAGCCCTAAACTTTGGGGTGCCTGTGTCTTGCTGATTTTTAGTGTTCCCAATTTATACGCCCATGAGTGGAAGTGCCCTATGCTCTCCAAGCTGTGTTTTTTAGATGTTTCAGAACACACCGTACACTTCTCCGGAGTGGCTGTTGGCAATTTACATCCCACCCATCAGCGTAGCAAGACTCCCATTTCTCCATGGCCGGTCCTGCATTTCTGGTTTGGACACTTTTTTCCGCATGGCCCTTTTGCCCGCTGGGAAGCGAGACTTCTTTGGAGCGCTGATTGGCCTTTCCAGGTTGCTTGGTTGGCCAAAAAGGGCGTATGCGTTTTTTCCTGAATATATTCAGGAAAAAACGCATACGCCCTTTTTGGCCAAGGGCATCATTGTCCACGTTTTGCCGCTTTTCATGTGCTTTCAAGGATATTCGAATCTACCTCCTGAAATCTGTTTCCTGCAATTCTGCCTTGCTTTCAAAGCCTCTTCGTTGCCTTCCCTTAATATATTTGTGGACGAGAGGTATCATTTAAAACTCTGCAGGTTTGTGAATTGCAGTGCCCCTGAGCTCCATTTTTCAACTCGCTTTTTTGGGAGCTGGCCGCAAAAGCGCAGGATTGCTTCAGGCCCTCTTCTGGTTCTGGGGGGCAGGCTGAGCTTGTGCTTAATTCTTCTTCCTGATGGGAAAATAGAGTGACCTGTGCCTGTCCCAACACCTAGAGCTAGTCTCTCATTGGTTCCCCCTCTTCCCGTTCATCCTCAGGACAAATCGCAACCTGTACGGAACAGGAGGTTAAAGGTGCTGATTCTCCAAGGAGGGAGATGGCTAGTAAATCGGCTGGAATGGCGAACCCGAGCAAAGGAGATGAGAAATGAGGTGCGTTTTAGAAACCTTTCCCGATCACACGGTGTACCATCTTCTGGGTTTCTCATGCCTGTTTTCGACGTAGGAAGATGCCCTTGAACCTGGAGATTTGGGACCCATGGGATGGGTACCATGCAGTATTACTTGAAAGGGTCTGCGTTGGCTCACCCAACCTCACCGAACCTCTCAGCCCCAAGAGTGTCCACCCTTATGTCTCAATCAGCTGTGGGTCTAGATATGGTCAATCCAGGTTGCATCACAGCCCCTGAACGAATTTTGTAAGAATTTCTCTCTCTTTCACTGTCTTTGTTTCACGGGTTTTGAAAAGTAATTTAGTTTTATAATGGGGTTTAGCTGCTTTTCACGGCTGTGTTTATGCCGCTTTACACCCACTTGACTCACTTACAGAGAGATATCAATACATAGGTTTGAAGATTCTTACTAGTCAGATATATTCTTGTGCGGTGAATAGGGGGTGTTGAGTCCAGTTCACTGAAAAAGGAATAGGTCTTGTCTCTTATATATTGGGTTTATGGAACGGTATCGGAGCTAATTTGAAACCCATGTTTTATGCATCACCCCACCTCACCTTTCCCGTTCAGCAGCCATAGTGTGTTTTCTAAACGTGGGACTCTGTTCTGTTTTGCAATTCAGTTCAAGTGTAGCGGTTTTTACATTCCCTCTCTAAGTGATATCTTAGGATAAGTGTCTTTTTCTGTGTGACTTATTTCACTTAGAATCGTCGTACCTAAATCCACTCATCGTGCTGCTACTAGCCTTATGACGTTGATTTCATGGCTGAGTGATATTCCATTGTACATGAGGACCCCAACTTCTTTATCCATTTTTCTCTTTCCTAGGATATTTAAGGTGTAATGAAGTGGGGGTTCTTGTCAACAGAGCAGCCCTAAACTTTGGGGTGCCTGTGTCTTGCTGATTTTTAGTGTTCCCAATTTATACGCCCATGAGTGGAAGTGCCCTATGCTCTCCAAGCTGTGTTTTTTAGATGTTTCAGAACACACCGTACACTTCTCCGGAGTGGCTGTTGGCAATTTACATCCCACCCATCAGCGTAGCAAGACTCCCATTTCTCCATGGCCGGTCCTGCATTTCTGGTTTGGACACTTTTTTCCGCATGGCCCTTTTGCCCGCTGGGAAGCGAGACTTCTTTGGAGCGCTGATTGGCCTTTCCAGGTTGCTTGGTTGGCCAAAAAGGGCGTATGCGTTTTTTCCTGAATATATTCAGGAAAAAACGCATACGCCCTTTTTGGCCAAGGGCATCATTGTCCACGTTTTGCCGCTTTTCATGTGCTTTCAAGGATATTCGAATCTACCTCCTGAAATCTGTTTCCTGCAATTCTGCCTTGCTTTCAAAGCCTCTTCGTTGCCTTCCCTTAATATATTTGTGGACGAGAGGTATCATTTAAAACTCTGCAGGTTTGTGAATTGCAGTGCCCCTGAGCTCCATTTTTCAACTCGCTTTTTTGGGAGCTGGCCGCAAAAGCGCAGGATTGCTTCAGGCCCTCTTCTGGTTCTGGGGGGCAGGCTGAGCTTGTGCTTAATTCTTCTTCCTGATGGGAAAATAGAGTGACCTGTGCCTGTCCCAACACCTAGAGCTAGTCTCTCATTGGTTCCCCCTCTTCCCGTTCATCCTCAGGACAAATCGCAACCTGTACGGAACAGGAGGTTAAAGGTGCTGATTCTCCAAGGAGGGAGATGGCTAGTAAATCGGCTGGAATGGCGAACCCGAGCAAAGGAGATGAGAAATGAGGTGCGTTTTAGAAACCTTTCCCGATCACACGGTGTACCATCTTCTGGGTTTCTCATGCCTGTTTTCGACGTAGGAAGATGCCCTTGAACCTGGAGATTTGGGACCCATGGGATGGGTACCATGCAGTATTACTTGAAAGGGTCTGCGTTGGCTCACCCAACCTCACCGAACCTCTCAGCCCCAAGAGTGTCCACCCTTATGTCTCAATCAGCTGTGGGTCTAGATATGGTCAATCCAGGTTGCATCACAGCCCCTGAACGAATTTTGTAAGAATTTCTCTCTCTTTCACTGTCTTTGTTTCACGGGTTTTGAAAAGTAATTTAGTTTTATAATGGGGTTTAGCTGCTTTTCACGGCTGTGTTTATGCCGCTTTACACCCCCTTGACTCACTTACAGAGAGATATCAATACATAGGTTTGAAGATTCTTACTAGTCAGATATATTCTTGTGCGGTGAATAGGGGGTGTTGAGTCCAGTTCACTGAAAAAGGAATAGGTCTTGTCTCTTACATATTGGGTTTATGGAACGGTATCGGAGCTAATTTGAAACCCTTGTTTTATGCATCACCCCACCTCACCTTTCCCGTTCAGCAGCCATAGTGTGTTTCCTAAACGTGGGACTCTGTTCTGTTTTGCAATTCAGTTCAAGTGTAGCGGTTTTTACATTCCCTCTAGAAGTGATATCTTATGATAAGTGTCTTTTTCTGTGTGACTTATTTCACTTAGAATCGTCGTACCTAAATCCACTCATCGTGCTGCTACTAGCCTTATGACGTTGATTTCATGGCTGAGTGATATTCCATTGTACATGAGGACCACAACTTCTTTATCCATTTTTCTCTTTCCTAGGATATTTAAGGTGTAATGAAGTGGGGGTTCTTGTCCACAGAGCAGCCCTAAACTTTGGGGTGCCTGTGTCTTGCTGATTTTTAGTTTTCCCAATTTATACGCCCATGAGTGGAAGTGCCCTATGCTCTCCAAGCTGTGGTTTTTAGATGTTTCAGAACACACCGTACACTTCTCCGGAGTGGCTGTTGGCAATTTACATCCCACCCATCAGCGTAGCAAGGCTCCCATTTCTCCATGGCCGGTCCTGCATTTCTGGTTTGGACACTTTTTTCCGCATGGCCCTTTTGCCCGCTGGGAAGCGAGACTTCTTTGGAGCGCTGATTGGCCTTTCCAGGTTGCTTGGTTGGCCAAAAAGGGCGTATGCGTTCTTTCCTGAATATATTCAGGAAAAAACGCATACGCCCTTTTTGGCCAAGGGCATCATTGTCCACGTTTTGCCGCTTTTCATGTGCTTTCAAGGCGATTCGAATCTACCTCCTGAAATGTGTTTCCTGCAATTCTGCCTTGCTTTCAAAGCCTCTTCGTTGCCTTCCCTTAATATATTTGTGGACGAGAGGTATCATTTAAAACTCTGCAGGTTTGTGAATTGCAGTGCCCCTGAGCTCCATTTTTCAACTCGCTTTTTTGGGAGCTGGCCGCAAAAGCGCAGGATTGCTTCAGGCCCTCTTCTGGTTCTGGGGGGCAGGCTGAGCTTGTGCTTAATTCTTCTTCCTGATGGGAAAATAGAGTGACCTGTGCCTGTCCCAACACCTAGAGCTAGTCTCTCATTGGTTCCCCCTCTTCCCGTTCATCCTCAGGACAAATTGCAACCTGTACGGAACAGGAGGTTAAAGGTGCTGATTCTCCAAGGAGGGAGATGGCTAGTAAATCGGCTGGAATGGCGAACCCGAGCAAAGGAGATGAGAAATGAGGTGCGTTTTAGAAACCTTTCCCGATCACACCGTGTACCATCTTCTGGGTTTCTCATGCCTGTTTTCGACGTAGGAAGATGCCCTTGAACCTGGAGATTTGGGACCCATGGGATGGGTACCATGCAGTATTACTTGAAAGGGTCTGCGTTGGCTCACCCAACCTCACCGAACCTCTCAGCCCCAAGAGTGTCCACCCTTATGTCTCAATCAGCTGTGGGTCTAGATATGGTCAATCCAGGTTGCATCACAGCCCCTGAACGAATTTTGTAAGAATTTCTCTCTCTTTCACTGTCTTTGTTTCACGGGTTTTGAAAAGTAATTTATTTTTATAATGGGGTTTAGCTGCTTTTCACGGCTGTGTTTATGCCGCTTTACACCCCCTTGACTCACTTACAGAGAGATATCAATACATAGGTTTGAAGATTCTTACTAGTCAGATATATTCTTGTGCGGTGAATAGGGGGTGTTGAGTCCAGTTCACTGAAAAAGGAATAGGTCTTGTCTCTTACATATTGGGTTTATGGAACGGTATCGGAGCTAATTTGAAACCCTTGTTTTATGCATCACCCCACCTCACCTTTCCCGTTCAGCAGCCATAGTGTTTTTCCTAAACGTGGGACTCTGTTCTGTTTTGTAATTCAGTTCAAGTGTAGCGGTTTTTACATTCCCTCTAGAAGTGATATCTTATGATAAGTGTCTTTTTCTGTGT
Source organism: Balaenoptera acutorostrata (assembly GCF_949987535.1). Classification (NCBI taxonomy): domain Eukaryota; kingdom Metazoa; phylum Chordata; class Mammalia; order Artiodactyla; family Balaenopteridae; genus Balaenoptera; species Balaenoptera acutorostrata. Next base: position 26,593 of record NW_026646168.1, read on the forward strand.
GACTTATTTCACTTAGAATCGTCGTACCTAAATCCACTCATCGTGCTGCTACTAGCCTTATGACGTTGATTTCATGGCTGAGTGATATTCCATTGTACATGAGGACCACAACTTCTTTATCCATTTTTCTCTTTCCTAGGATATTTAAGGTGTAATGAAGTGGGGGTTCTTGTCCACAGAGCAGCCCTAAACTTTGGGGTGCCTGTGTCTTGCTGATTTTTAATTTTCCCAATTTATACGCCCATGAGTGGAAGTGCCCTATGCTCTCCACGCTGTGGTTTTTAGATGTTTCAGAACACACCGTACACTTCTCCAGAGTGGCTGTTGGCAATTTACATCCCACCCATCAGCGTAGCAAGGCTCCCATTTCTCCATGGCCGGTCCTGCATTTCTGGTTTGGACACTTTTTTCCGCATGGCCCTTTTGCCCGCTGGGAAGCGAGACTTCTTTGGAGCGCTGATTGGCCTTTCCAGGTTGCTTGGTTGGCCAAAAAGGGCGTATGCGTTTTTTCCTGAATATATTCAGGAAAAAACGCATACGCCCTTTTTGGCCAAGGGCATCATTGTCCACGTTTTGCCGCTTTTCATGTGCTTTCAAGGCGATTCGAATCTACCTCCTGAAATCTGTTTCCTGCAATTCTGCCTTGCTTTCAAAGCCTCTTCGTTGCCTTCCCTTAATATATTTGTGGACGAGAGGTATCATTTAAAACTCTGCAGGTTTGTGAATTGCAGTGCCCCTGAGCTCCATTTTTCAACTCGCTTTTTTGGGAGCTGGCCGCAAAAGCGCAGGATTGCTTCAGGCCCTCTTCTGGTTCTGGGGGGCAGGCTGAGCTTGTGCTTAATTCTTCTTCCTGATGGGAAAATAGAGTGACCTGTGCCTGTCCCAACACCTAGAGCTAGTCTCTCATTGGTTCCCCCTCTTCCCGTTCATCCTCAGGACAAATTGCAACCTGTACGGAACAGGAGGTTAAAGGTGCTGATTCTCCAAGGAGGGAGATGGCTAGTAAATCGGCTGGAATGGCGAACCCGAGCAAAGGAGATGAGAAATGAGGTGCGTTTTAGAAACCTTTCCCGATCACACCGTGTACCATCTTCTGGGTTTCTCATGCCTGTTTTCGACGTAGGAAGATGCCCTTGAACCTGGAGATTTGGGACCCATGGGATGGGTACCATGCAGTATTACTTGAAAGGGTCTGCGTTGGCTCACCCAACCTCACCGAACCTCTCAGCCCCAAGAGTGTCCACCCTTATGTCTCAATCAGCTGTGGGTCTAGATATGGTCAATCCAGGTTGCATCACAGCCCCTGAACGAATTTTGTAAGAATTTCTCTCTCTTTCACTGTCTTTGTTTCACGGGTTTTGAAAAGTAATTTATTTTTATAATGGGGTTTAGCTGCTTTTCACGGCTGTGTTTATGCCGCTTTACACCCCCTTGACTCACTTACAGAGAGATATCAATACATAGGTTTGAAGATTCTTACTAGTCAGATATATTCTTGTGCGGTGAATAGGGGGTGTTGAGTCCAGTTCACTGAAAAAGGAATAGGTCTTGTCTCTTACATATTGGGTTTATGGAACGGTATCGGAGCTAATTTGAAACCCTTGTTTTATGCATCACCCCACCTCACCTTTCACGTTCAGCAGCCATAGTGTGTTTCCTAAACGTGGGACTCTGTTCTGTTTTGCAATTCAGTTCAAGTGTAGCGGTTTTTACATTCCCTCTAGAAGTGATATCTTATGATAAGTGTCTTTTTCTGTGTGACTTATTTCACTTAGAATCGTCGTACCTAAATCCACTCATCGTGCTGCTACTAGCCTTATGACGTGGATTTCATGGCTGAGTGATATTCCATTGTACATGAGGACCACAACTTCTTTATCCATTTTTCTCTTTCCTAGGATATTTAAGGTGTAATGAAGTGGGGGTTCTTGTCAACAGAGCAGCCCTAAACTTTGGGGTGCCTGTGTCTTGCTGATTTTTAGTTTTCCTAATTTATACGGCCATGAGTGGAAGTGCCCTATGCTCTCCAAGCTGTGTTTTTTAGATGTTTCAGAACACACCGTACACTACTCCAGCGTGGCTGTTGGCAATTTACATCCCACCCATCAGCGTAGCAAGGCTCCCATTTCTCCATGGCCGGTCCTGCATTTCTGGTTTGGACACTTTTTTCCGCATGGCCCTTTTGCCCGCTGGGAAGCGAGACTTCTTTGGAGCGCTGATTGGCCTTTCCAGGTTGCTTGGTTGGCCAAAAAGGGCGTATGCGTTCTTTCCTGAATATATTCAGGAAAAAACGCATACGCCCTTTTTGGCCAAGGGCATCATTGTCCACGTTTTGCCGCTTTTCATGTGCTTTCAAGGCGATTCGAATCTACCTCCTGAAATGTGTTTCCTGCAATTCTGCCTTGCTTTCAAAGCCTCTTCGTTGCCTTCCCTTAATATATTTGTGGACGAGAGGTATCATTTAAAACTCTGCAGGTTTGTGAATTGCAGTGCCCCTGAGCTCCATTTTTCAACTCGCTTTTTTGGGAGCTGGCCGCAAAAGCGCAGGATTGCTTCAGGCCCTCTTCTGGTTCTGGGGGGCAGGCTGAGCTTGTGCTTAATTCTTCTTCCTGATGGGAAAATAGAGTGACCTGTGCCTGTCCCAACACCTAGAGCTAGTCTCTCATTGGTTCCCCCTCTTCCCGTTCATCCTCAGGACAAATTGCAACCTGTACGGAACAGGAGGTTAAAGGTGCTGATTCTCCAAGGAGGGAGATGGCTAGTAAATCGGCTGGAATGGCGAACCCGAGCAAAGGAGATGAGAAATGAGGTGCGTTTTAGAAACCTTTCCCGATCACACCGTGTACCATCTTCTGGGTTTCTCATGCCTGTTTTCGACGTAGGAAGATGCCCTTGAACCTGGAGATTTGGGACCCATGGGATGGGTACCATGCAGTATTACTTGAAAGGGTCTGCGTTGGCTCACCCAACCTCACCGAACCTCTCAGCCCCAAGAGTGTCCACCCTTATGTCTCAATCAGCTGTGGGTCTAGATATGGTCAATCCAGGTTGCATCACAGCCCCTGAACGAATTTTGTAAGAATTTCTCTCTCTTTCACTGTCTTTGTTTCACGGGTTTTGAAAAGTAATTTATTTTTATAATGGGGTTTAGCTGCTTTTCACGGCTGTGTTTATGCCGCTTTACACCCCCTTGACTCACTTACAGAGAGATATCAATACATAGGTTTGAAGATTCTTACTAGTCAGATATATTCTTGTGCGGTGAATAGGGGGTGTTGAGTCCAGTTCACTGAAAAAGGAATATGTCTTGTCTCTTACATATTGGGTTTATGGAACGGTATCGGAGCTAATTTGAAACCCTTGTTTTATGCATCACCCCACCTCACCTTTCCCGTTCAGCAGCCATAGTGTTTTTCCTAAACGTGGGACTCTGTTCTGTTTTGTAATTCAGTTCAAGTGTAGCGGTTTTTACATTCCCTCTAGAAGTGATATCTTATGATAAGTGTCTTTTTCTGTGTGACTTATTTCACTTAGAATCGTCGTACCTAAATCCACTCATCGTGCTGCTACTAGCCTTATGACGTTGATTTCATGGCTGAGTGATATTCCATTGTACATGAGGACCACAACTTCTTTATCCATTTTTCTCTTTCCTAGGATATTTAAGGTGTAATGAAGTGGGGGTTCTTGTCCACAGAGCAGCCCTAAACTTTGGGGTGCCTGTGTCTTGCTGATTTTTAATTTTCCCAATTTATACGCCCATGAGTGGAAGTGCCCTATGCTCTCCACGCTGTGGTTTTTAGATGTTTCAGAACACACCGTACACTTCTCCAGAGTGGCTGTTGGCAATTTACATCCCACCCATCAGCGTAGCAAGGCTCCCATTTCTCCATGGCCGGTCCTGCATTTCTGGTTTGGACACTTTTTTCCGCATGGCCCTTTTGCCCGCTGGGAAGCGAGACTTCTTTGGAGCGCTGATTGGCCTTTCCAGGTTGCTTGGTTGGCCAAAAAGGGCGTATGCGTTTTTTCCTGAATATATTCAGGAAAAAACGCATACGCCCTTTTTGGCCAAGGGCATCATTGTCCACGTTTTGCCGCTTTTCATGTGCTTTCAAGGCGATTCGAATCTACCTCCTGAAATCTGTTTCCTGCAATTCTGCCTTGCTTTCAAAGCCTCTTCGTTGCCTTCCCTTAATATATTTGTGGACGAGAGGTATCATTTAAAACTCTGCAGGTTTGTGAATTGCAGTGCCCCTGAGCTCCATTTTTCAACTCGCTTTTTTGGGAGCTGGCCGCAAAAGCGCAGGATTGCTTCAGGCCCTCTTCTGGTTCTGGGGGGCAGGCTGAGCTTGTGCTTAATTCTTCTTCCTGATGGGAAAATAGAGTGACCTGTGCCTGTCCCAACACCTAGAGCTAGTCTCTCATTGGTTCCCCCTCTTCCCGTTCATCCTCAGGACAAATTGCAACCTGTACGGAACAGGAGGTTAAAGGTGCTGATTCTCCAAGGAGGGAGATGGCTAGTAAATCGGCTGGAATGGCGAACCCGAGCAAAGGAGATGAGAAATGAGGTGCGTTTTAGAAACCTTTCCCGATCACACGGTGTACCATCTTCTGGGTTTCTCATGCCTGTTTTCGACGTAGGAAGATGCCCTTGAACCTGGAGATTTGGGACCCATGGGATGGGTACCATGCAGTATTACTTGAAAGGGTCTGCGTTGGCTCACCCAACCTCACCGAACCTCTCAGCCCCAAGAGTGTCCACCCTTATGTCTCAATCAGCTGTGGGTCTAGATATGGTCAATCCAGGTTGCATCACAGCCCCTGAACGAATTTTGTAAGAATTTCTCTCTCTTTCACTGTCTTTGTTTCACGGGTTTTGAAAAGTAATTTATTTTTATAATGGGGTTTAGCTGCTTTTCACGGCTGTGTTTATGCCGCTTTACACCCCCTTGACTCACTTACAGAGAGATATCAATACATAGGTTTGAAGATTCTTACTAGTCAGATATATTCTTGTGCGGTGAATAGGGGGTGTTGAGTCCAGTTCACTGAAAAAGGAATAGGTCTTGTCTCTTACATATTGGGTTTATGGAACGGTATCGGAGCTAATTTGAAACCCTTGTTTTATGCATCACCCCACCTCACCTTTCACGTTCAGCAGCCATAGTGTGTTTCCTAAACGTGGGACTCTGTTCTGTTTTGCAATTCAGTTCAAGTGTAGCGGTTTTTACATTCCCTCTAGAAGTGATATCTTATGATAAGTGTCTTTTTCTGTGTGACTTATTTCACTTAGAATCGTCGTACCTAAATCCACTCATCGTGCTGCTACTAGCCTTATGACGTGGATTTCATGGCTGAGTGATATTCCATTGTACATGAGGACCACCACTTCTTTATCCATTTTTCTCTTTCCTAGGATATTTAAGGTGTAATGAAGTGGGGGTTCTTGTCAACAGAGCAGCCCTAAACTTTGGGGTGCCTGTGTCTTGCTGATTTTTAGTTTTCCTAATTTATACGGCCATGAGTGGAAGTGCCCTATGCTCTCCAAGCTGTGTTTTTTAGATGTTTCAGAACACACCGTACACTACTCCAGCGTGGCTGTTGGCAATTTACATCCCACCCATCAGCGTAGCAAGGCTCCCATTTCTCCATGGCCGGTCCTGCATTTCTGGTTTGGACACTTTTTTCCGCATGGCCCTTTTGCCCGCTGGGAAGCGAGACTTCTTTGGAGCGCTGATTGGCCTTTCCAGGTTGCTTGGTTGGCCAAAAAGGGCGTATGCGTTCTTTCCTGAATATATTCAGGAAAAAACGCATACGCCCTTTTTGGCCAAGGGCATCATTGTCCACGTTTTGCCGCTTTTCATGTGCTTTCAAGGCGATTCGAATCTACCTCCTGAAATGTGTTTCCTGCAATTCTGCCTTGCTTTCAAAGCCTCTTCGTTGCCTTCCCTTAATATATTTGTGGACGAGAGGTATCATTTAAAACTCTGCAGGTTTGTGAATTGCAGTGCTCCTGAGCTCCATTTTTCAACTCGCTTTTTTGGGAGCTGGCCGCAAAAGCGCAGGATTGCTTCAGGCCCTCTTCTGGTTCTGGGGGGCAGGCTGAGCTTGTGCTTAATTCTTCTTCCTGATGGGAAAATAGAGTGACCTGTGCCTGTCCCAACACCTAGAGCTAGTCTCTCATTGGTTCCCCCTCTTCCCGTTCATCCTCAGGACAAATTGCAACCTGTACGGAACAGGAGGTTAAAGGTGCTGATTCTCCAAGGAGGGAGATGGCTAGTAAATCGGCTGGAATGGCGAACCCGAGCAAAGGAGATGAGAAATGAGGTGCGTTTTAGAAACCTTTCCCGATCACACCGTGTACCATCTTCTGGGTTTCTCATGCCTGTTTTCGACGTAGGAAGATGCCCTTGAACCTGGAGATTTGGGACCCATGGGATGGGTACCATGCAGTATTACTTGAAAGGGTCTGCGTTGGCTCACCCAACCTCACCGAACCTCTCAGCCCCAAGAGTGTCCACCCTTATGTCTCAATCAGCTGTGGGTCTAGATATGGTCAATCCAGGTTGCATCACAGCCCCTGAACGAATTTTGTAAGAATTTCTCTCTCTTTCACTGTCTTTGTTTCACGGGTTTTGAAAAGTAATTTATTTTTATAATGGGGTTTAGCTGCTTTTCACGGCTGTGTTTATGCCGCTTTACACCCCCTTGACTCACTTACAGAGAGATATCAATACATAGGTTTGAAGATTCTTACTAGTCAGATATATTCTTGTGCGGTGAATAGGGGGTGTTGAGTCCAGTTCACTGAAAAAGGAATATGTCTTGTCTCTTACATATTGGGTTTATGGAACGGTATCGGAGCTAATTTGAAACCCTTGTTTTATGCATCACCCCACCTCACCTTTCCCGTTCAGCAGCCATAGTGTTTTTCCTAAACGTGGGACTCTGTTCTGTTTTGTAATTCAGTTCAAGTGTAGCGGTTTTTACATTCCCTCTAGAAGTGATATCTTATGATAAGTGTCTTTTTCTGTGTGACTTATTTCACTTAGAATCGTCGTACCTAAATCCACTCATCGTGCTGCTACTAGCCTTATGACGTTGATTTCATGGCTGAGTGATATTCCATTGTACATGAGGACCACAACTTCTTTATCCATTTTTCTCTTTCCTAGGATATTTAAGGTGTAATGAAGTGGGGGTTCTTGTCCACAGAGCAGCCCTAAACTTTGGGGTGCCTGTGTCTTGCTGATTTTTAATTTTCCCAATTTATACGCCCATGAGTGGAAGTGCCCTATGCTCTCCACGCTGTGGTTTTTAGATGTTTCAGAACACACCGTACACTTCTCCAGAGTGGCTGTTGGCAATTTACATCCCACCCATCAGCGTAGCAAGGCTCCCATTTCTCCATGGCCGGTCCTGCATTTCTGGTTTGGACACTTTTTTCCGCATGGCCCTTTTGCCCGCTGGGAAGCGAGACTTCTTTGGAGCGCTGATTGGCCTTTCCAGGTTGCTTGGTTGGCCAAAAAGGGCGTATGCGTTTTTTCCTGAATATATTCAGGAAAAAACGCATACGCCCTTTTTGGCCAAGGGCATCATTGTCCACGTTTTGCCGCTTTTCATGTGCTTTCAAGGCGATTCGAATCTACCTCCTGAAATCTGTTTCCTGCAATTCTGCCTTGCTTTCAAAGCCTCTTCGTTGCCTTCCCTTAATATATTTGTGGACGAGAGGTATCATTTAAAACTCTGCAGGTTTGTGAATTGCAGTGCCCCTGAGCTCCATTTTTCAACTCGCTTTTTTGGGAGCTGGCCGCAAAAGCGCAGGATTGCTTCAGGCCCTCTTCTGGTTCTGGGGGGCAGGCTGAGCTTGTGCTTAATTCTTCTTCCTGATGGGAAAATAGAGTGACCTGTGCCTGTCCCAACACCTAGAGCTAGTCTCTCATTGGTTCCCCCTCTTCCCGTTCATCCTCAGGACAAATTGCAACCTGTACGGAACAGGAGGTTAAAGGTGCTGATTCTCCAAGGAGGGAGATGGCTAGTAAATCGGCTGGAATGGCGAACCCGAGCAAAGGAGATGAGAAATGAGGTGCGTTTTAGAAACCTTTCCCGATCACACCGTGTACCATCTTCTGGGTTTCTCATGCCTGTTTTCGACGTAGGAAGATGCCCTTGAACCTGGAGATTTGGGACCCATGGGATGGGTACCATGCAGTATTACGTGAAAGGGTCTGCGTTGGCTCACCCAACCTCACCGAACCTCTCAGCCCCAAGAGTGTCCACCCTTATGTCTCAATCAGCTGTGGGTCTAGATATGGTCAATCCAGGTTGCATCACAGCCCCTGAACGAATTTTGGAAGAATTTCTCTCTCTTTCACTGTCTTTGTTTCACGGGTTTTGAAAAGTAATTTATTTTTATAATGGGGTTTAGCTGCTTTTCACGGCTGTGTTTATGCCGCTTTACACCCCCTTGACTCACTTACAGAGAGATATCAATACATAGGTTTGAAGATTCTTACTAGTCAGATATATTCTTGTGCGGTGAATAGGGGGTGTTGAGTCCAGTTCACTGAAAAAGGAATAGGTCTTGTCTCTTACATATTGGGTTTATGGAACGGTATCGGAGCTAATTTGAAACCCTTGTTTTATGCATCACCCCACCTCACCTTTCACGTTCAGCAGCCATAGTGTGTTTCCTAAACGTGGGACTCTGTTCTGTTTTGCAATTCAGTTCAAGTGTAGCGGTTTTTACATTCCCTCTAGAAGTGATATCTTATGATAAGTGTCTTTTTCTGTGTGACTTATTTCACTTAGAATCGTCGTACCTAAATCCACTCATCGTGCTGCTACTAGCCTTATGACGTGGATTTCATGGCTGAGTGATATTCCATTGTACATGAGGACCACAACTTCTTTATCCATTTTTCTCTTTCCTAGGATATTTAAGGTGTAATGAAGTGGGGGTTCTTGTCAACAGAGCAGCCCTAAACTTTGGGGTGCCTGTGTCTTGCTGATTTTTAGTTTTCCTAATTTATACGGCCATGAGTGGAAGTGCCCTATGCTCTCCAAGCTGTGTTTTTTAGATGTTTCAGAACACACCGTACACTACTCCAGCGTGGCTGTTGGCAATTTACATCCCACCCATCAGCGTAGCAAGGCTCCCATTTCTCCATGGCCGGTCCTGCATTTCTGGTTTGGACACTTTTTTCCGCATGGCCCTTTTGCCCGCTGGGAAGCGAGACTTCTTTGGAGCGCTGATTGGCCTTTCCAGGTTGCTTGGTTGGCCAAAAAGGGCGTATGCGTTTTTTCCTGAATATATTCAGGAAAAAACGCATACGCCCTTTTTGGCCAAGGGCATCATTGTCCACGTTTTGCCGCTTTTCATGTGCTTTCAAGGCGATTCGAATCTACCTCCTGAAATCTGTTTCCTGCAATTCTGCCTTGCTTTCAAAGCCTCTTCGTTGCCTTCCCTTAATATATTTGTGGACGAGAGGTATCATTTAAAACTCTGCAGGTTTGTGAATTGCAGTGCCCCTGAGCTCCATTTTTCAACTCGCTTTTTTGGGAGCTGGCCGCAAAAGCGCAGGATTGCTTCAGGCCCTCTTCTGGTTCTGGGGGGCAGGCTGAGCTTGTGCTTAATTCTTCTTCCTGATGGGAAAATAGAGTGACCTGTGCCTGTCCCAACACCTAGAGCTAGTCTCTCATTGGTTCCCCCTCTTCCCGTTCATCCTCAGGACAAATTGCAACCTGTACGGAACAGGAGGTTAAAGGTGCTGATTCTCCAAGGAGGGAGATGGCTAGTAAATCGGCTGGAATGGCGAACCCGAGCAAAGGAGATGAGAAATGAGGTGCGTTTTAGAAACCTTTCCCGATCACACGGTGTACCATCTTCTGGGTTTCTCATGCCTGTTTTCGACGTAGGAAGATGCCCTTGAACCTGGAGATTTGGGACCCATGGGATGGGTACCATGCAGTATTACTTGAAAGGGTCTGCGTTGGCTCACCCAACCTCACCGAACCTCTCAGCCCCAAGAGTGTCCACCCTTATGTCTCAATCAGCTGTGGGTCTAGATATGGTCAATCCAGGTTGCATCACAGCCCCTGAACGAATTTTGTAAGAATTTCTCTCTCTTTCACTGTCTTTGTTTCACGGGTTTTGAAAAGTAATTTAGTTTTATAATGGGGTTTAGCTGCTTTTCACGGCTGTGTTTATGCCGCTTTACACCCACTTGACTCACTTACAGAGAGATATCAATACATAGGTTTGAAGATTCTTACTAGTCAGATATATTCTTGTGCGGTGAATAGGGGGTGTTGAGTCCAGTTCACTGAAAAAGGAATAGGTCTTGTCTCTTACATATTGGGTTTATGGAACGGTATCGGAGCTAATTTGAAACCCATGTTTTATGCATCACCCCACCTCACCTTTCCCGTTCAGCAGCCATAGTGTGTTTTCTAAACGTGGGACTCTGTTCTGTTTTGCAATTCAGTTCAAGTGTAGCGGTTTTTACATTCCCTCTCTAAGTGATATCTTAGGATAAGTGTCTTTTTCTGTGTGACTTATTTCACTTAGAATCGTCGTACCTAAATCCACTCATCGTGCTGCTACTAGCCTTATGACGTTGATTTCATGGCTGAGTGATATTCCATTGTACATGAGGACCCCAACTTCTTTATCCATTTTTCTCTTTCCTAGGATATTTAAGGTGTAATGAAGTGGGGGTTCTTGTCAACAGAGCAGCCCTAAACTTTGGGGTGCCTGTGTCTTGCTGCTTTTTAGTGTTCCCAATTTATACGCCCATGAGTGGAAGTGCCCTATGCTCTCCAAGCTGTGTTTTTTAGATGTTTCAGAACACACCGTACACTTCTCCGGAGTGGCTGTTGGCAATTTACATCCCACCCATCAGCGTAGCAAGACTCCCATTTCTCCATGGCCGGTCCTGCATTTCTGGTTTGGACACTTTTTTCCGCATGGCCCTTTTGCCCGCTGGGAAGCGAGACTTCTTTGGAGCGCTGATTGGCCTTTCCAGGTTGCTTGGTTGGCCAAAAAGGGCGTATGCGTTTTTTCCTGAATATATTCAGGAAAAAACACATACGCCCTTTTTGGCCAAGGGCATCATTGTCCACGTTTTGCCGCTTTTCATGTGCTTTCAAGGATATTCGAATCTACCTCCTGAAATCTGTTTCCTGCAATTCTGCCTTGCTTTCAAAGCCTCTCCGTTGCCTTCCCTTAATATATTTGTGGACGAGAGGTATCATTTAAAACTCTGCAGGTTTGTGAATTGCAGTGCCCCTGAGCTCCATTTTTCAACTCGCTTTTTTGGGAGCTGGCCGCAAAAGCGCAGGATTGCTTCAGGCCCTCTTCTGGTTCTGGGGGGCAGGCTGAGCTTGTGCTTAATTCTTCTTCCTGATGGGAAAATAGAGTGACCTGTGCCTGTCCCAACACCTAGAGCTAGTCTCTCATTGGTTCCCCCTCTTCCCGTTCATCCTCAGGACAAATCGCAACCTGTACGGAACAGGAGGTTAAAGGTGCTGATTCTCCAAGGAGGGAGATGGCTAGTAAATCGGCTGGAATGGCGAACCCGAGCAAAGGAGATGAGAAATGAGGTGCGTTTTAGAAACCTTTCCCGATCACACGGTGTACCATCTTCTGGGTTTCTCATGCCTGTTTTCGACGTAGGAAGATGCCCTTGAACCTGGAGATTTGGGACCCATGGGATGGGTACCATGCAGTATTACTTGAAAGGGTCTGCGTTGGCTCACCCAACCTCACCGAACCTCTCAGCCCCAAGAGTGTCCACCCTTATGTCTCAATCAGCTGTGGGTCTAGATATGGTCAATCCAGGTTGCATCACAGCCCCTGAACGAATTTTGTAAGAATTTCTCTCTCTTTCACTGTCTTTGTTTCACGGGTTTTGAAAAGTAATTTATTTTTATAATGGGGTTTAGCTGCTTTTCACGGCTGTGTTTATGCCGCTTTACACCCCCTTGACTCACTTACAGAGAGATATCAATACATAGGTTTGAAGATTCTTACTAGTCAGATATATTCTTGTGCGGTGAATAGGGGGTGTTGAGTCCAGTTCACTGAAAAAGGAATAGGTCTTGTCTCTTACATATTGGGTTTATGGAACGGTATCGGAGCTAATTTGAAACCCATGTTTTATGCATCACCCCACCTCACCTTTCCCGTTCAGCAGCCATAGTGTGTTTTCTAAACGTGGGACTCTATTCTGTTTTGCAATTCAGTTCAAGTGTAGCGGTTTTTACATTCCCTCTCTAAGTGATATCTTAGGATAAGTGTCTTTTTCTGTGTGACTTATTTCACTTAGAATCGTCGTACCTAAATCCACTCATCGTGCTGCTACTAGCCTTATGACGTTGATTTCATGGCTGAGTGATATTCCATTGTACATGAGGACCCCAACTTCTTTATCCATTTTTCTCTTTCCTAGGATATTTAAGGTGTAATGAAGTGGGGGTTCTTGTCAACAGAGCAGCCCTAAACTTTGGGGTGCCTGTGTCTTGCTGATTTTTAGTGTTCCCAATTTATACGCCCATGAGTGGAAGTGCCCTATGCTCTCCAAGCTGTGTTTTTTAGATGTTTCAGAACACACCGTACACTTCTCCAGAGTGGCTGTTGGCAATTTACATCCCACCCATCAGCGTAGCAAGACTCCCATTTCTCCATGGCCGGTCCTGCATTTCTGGTTTGGACACTTTTTTCCGCATGGCCCTTTTGCCCGCTGGGAAGCGAGACTTCTTTGGAGCGCTGATTGGCCTTTCCAGGTTGCTTGGTTGGCCAAAAAGGGCGTATGCGTTTTTTCCTGAATATATTCAGGAAAAAACGCATACGCCCTTTTTGGCCAAGGGCATCATTGTCCACGTTTTGCCGCTTTTCATGTGCTTTCAAGGCGATTCGAATCTACCTCCTGAAATCTGTTTCCTGCAATTCTGCCTTGCTTTCAAAGCCTCTTCGTTGCCTTCCCTTAATATATTTGTGGACGAGAGGTATCATTTAAAACTCTGCAGGTTTGTGAATTGCAGTGCCCCTGAGCTCCATTTTTCAACTCGCTTTTTTGGGAGCTGGCCGCAAAAGCGCAGGATTGCTTCAGGCCCTCTTCTGGTTCTGGGGGGCAGGCTGAGCTTGTGCTTAATTCTTCTTCCTGATGGGAAAATAGAGTGACCTGTGCCTGTCCCAACACCTAGAGCTAGTCTCTCATTGGTTCCCCCTCTTCCCGTTCATCCTCAGGACAAATTGCAACCTGTACGGAACAGGAGGTTAAAGGTGCTGATTCTCCAAGGAGGGAGATGGCTAGTAAATTGGCTGGAATGGCGAACCCGAGCAAAGGAGATGAGAAATGAGGTGCGTTTTAGAAACCTTTCCCGATCACACGGTGTACCATCTTCTGGGTTTCTCATGCCTGTTTTCGACGTAGGAAGATGCCCTTGAACCTGGAGATTTGGGACCCATGGGATGGGTACCATGCAGTATTACTTGAAAGGGTCTGCGTTGGCTCACCCAACCTCACCGAACCTCTCAGCCCCAAGAGTGTCCACCCTTATGTCTCAATCAGCTGTGGGTCTAGATATGGTCAATCCAGGTTGCATCACAGCCCCTGAACGAATTTTGTAAGAATTTCTCTCTCTTTCACTGTCTTTGTTTCACGGGTTTTGAAGAGTAATTTATTTTTATAATGGGGTTTAGCTGCTTTTCACGGCTGTGTTTATGCCGCTTTACACCCCCTTGACTCACTTACAGAGAGATATCAATACATAGGTTTGAAGATTCTTACTAGTCAGATATATTCTTGTGCGGTGAATAAGGGGTGTTGAGTCCAGTTCACTGAAAAAGGAATAGGTCTTGTCTCTTACATATTGGGTTTATGGAACGGTATCGGAGCTAATTTGAAACCCTTGTTTTATGCATCACCCCACCTCACCTTTCCCGTTCAGCAGCCATAGTGTGTTTCCTAAACGTGGGACTCTGTTCTGTTTTGTAATTCAGTTCAAGTGTAGCGGTTTTTACATTCCCTCTCTAAGTGATATCTTAGGATAAGTGTCTTTTTCTGTGTGACTTATTTCACTTAGAATCGTCGTACCTAAATCCACTCATCGTGCTGCTACTAGCCTTATGACGTTGATTTCATGGCTGAGTGATATTCCATTGTACATGAGGACCCCAACTTCTTTATCCATTTTTCTCTTTCCTAGGATATTTAAGGTGTAATGAAGTGGGGGTTCTTGTCAACAGAGCAGCCCTAAACTTTGGGGTGCCTGTGTCTTGCTGATTTTTAGTGTTCCCAATTTATACGCCCATGAGTGGAAGTGCCCTATGCTCTCCAAGCTGTGTTTTTTAGATGTTTCAGAACACACCGTACACTTCTCCGGAGTGGCTGTTGGCAATTTACATCCCACCCATCAGCGTAGCAAGACTCCCATTTCTCCATGGCCGGTCCTGCATTTCTGGTTTGGACACTTTTTTCCGCATGGCCCTTTTGCCCGCTGGGAAGCGAGACTTCTTTGGAGCGCTGATTGGCCCTTCCAGGTTGCTTGGTTGGCCAAAAAGGGCGTATGCGTTTTTTCCTGAATATATTCAGGAAAAAACGCATACGCCCTTTTTGGCCAAGGGCATCATTGTCCACGTTTTGCCGCTTTTCATGTGCTTTCAAGGCGATTCGAATCTACCTCCTGAAATCTGTTTCCTGCAATTCTGCCTTGCTTTCAAAGCCTCTTCGTTGCCTTCCCTTAATATATTTGTGGACGAGAGGTATCATTTAAAACTCTGCAGGTTTGTGAATTACAGTGCCCCTGAGCTCCATTTTTCAACTCGCTTTTTTGGGAGCTGGCCGCAAAAGCGCAGGATTGCTTCAGGCCCTCTTCTGGTTCTGGGGGGCAGGCTGAGCTTGTGCTTAATTCTTCTTCCTGATGGGAAAATAGAGTGACCTGTGCCTGTCCCAACACCTAGAGCTAGTCTCTCATTGGTTCCCCCTCTTCCCGTTCATCCTCAGGACAAATTGCAACCTGTACGGAACAGGAGGTTAAAGGTGCTGATTCTCCAAGGAGGGAGATGGCTAGTAAATCGGCTGGAATGGCGAACCCGAGCAAAGGAGATGAGAAATGAGGTGCGTTTTAGAAACCTTTCCCGATCACACGGTGTACCATCTTCTGGGTTTCTCATGCCTGTTTTCGACGTAGGAAGATGCCCTTGAACCTGGAGATTTGGGACCCATGGGATGGGTACCATGCAGTATTACTTGAAAGGGTCTGCGTTGGCTCACCCAACCTCACCGAACCTCTCAGCCCCAAGAGTGTCCACCCTTATGTCTCAATCAGCTGTGGGTCTAGATATGGTCAATCCAGGTTGCATCACAGCCCCTGAACGAATTTTGTAAGAATTTCTCTCTCTTTCACTGTCTTTGTTTCACGGGTTTTGAAGAGTAATTTATTTTTATAATGGGGTTTAGCTGCTTTTCACGGCTGTGTTTATGCCGCTTTACACCCCCTTGACTCACTTACAGAGAGATATCAATACATAGGTTTGAAGATTCTTACTAGTCAGATATATTCTTGTGCGGTGAATAAGGGGTGTTGAGTCCAGTTCACTGAAAAAGGAATAGGTCTTGTCTCTTACATATTGGGTTTATGGAACGGTATCGGAGCTAATTTGAAACCCTTGTTTTATGCATCACCCCACCTCACCTTTCCCGTTCAGCAGCCATAGTGTGTTTCCTAAACGTGGGACTCTGTTCTGTTTTGTAATTCAGTTCAAGTGTAGCGGTTTTTACATTCCCTCTCTAAGTGATATCTTAGGATAAGTGTCTTTTTCTGTGTGACTTATTTCACTTAGAATCGTCGTACCTAAATCCACTCATCGTGCTGCTACTAGCCTTATGACGTTGATTTCATGGCTGAGTGATATTCCATTGTACATGAGGACCCCAACTTCTTTATCCATTTTTCTCTTTCCTAGGATATTTAAGGTGTAATGAAGTGGGGGTTCTTGTCAACAGAGCAGCCCTAAACTTTGGGGTGCCTGTGTCTTGCTGATTTTTAGTGTTCCCAATTTATACGCCCATGAGTGGAAGTGCCCTATGCTCTCCAAGCTGTGTTTTTTAGATGTTTCAGAACACACCGTACACTTCTCCGGAGTGGCTGTTGGCAATTTACATCCCACCCATCAGCGTAGCAAGACTCCCATTTCTCCATGGCCGGTCCTGCATTTCTGGTTTGGACACTTTTTTCCGCATGGCCCTTTTGCCCGCTGGGAAGCGAGACTTCTTTGGAGCGCTGATTGGCCCTTCCAGGTTGCTTGGTTGGCCAAAAAGGGCGTATGCGTTTTTTCCTGAATATATTCAGGAAAAAACGCATACGCCCTTTTTGGCCAAGGGCATCATTGTCCACGTTTTGCCGCTTTTCATGTGCTTTCAAGGCGATTCGAATCTACCTCCTGAAATCTGTTTCCTGCAATTCTGCCTTGCTTTCAAAGCCTCTTCGTTGCCTTCCCTTAATATATTTGTGGACGAGAGGTATCATTTAAAACTCTGCAGGTTTGTGAATTACAGTGCCCCTGAGCTCCATTTTTCAACTCGCTTTTTTGGGAGCTGGCCGCAAAAGCGCAGGATTGCTTCAGGCCCTCTTCTGGTTCTGGGGGGCAGGCTGAGCTTGTGCTTAATTCTTCTTCCTGATGGGAAAATAGAGTGACCTGTGCCTGTCCCAACACCTAGAGCTAGTCTCTCATTGGTTCCCCCTCTTCCCGTTCATCCTCAGGACAAATTGCAACCTGTACGGAACAGGAGGTTAAAGGTGCTGATTCTCCAAGGAGGGAGATGGCTAGTAAATCGGCTGGAATGGCGAACCCGAGCAAAGGAGATGAGAAATGAGGTGCGTTTTAGAAACCTTTCCCGATCACACGGTGTACCATCTTCTGGGTTTCTCATGCCTGTTTTCGACGTAGGAAGATGCCCTTGAACCTGGAGATTTGGGACCCATGGGATGGGTACCATGCAGTATTACTTGAAAGGGTCTGCGTTGGCTCACCCAACCTCACCGAACCTCTCAGCCCCAAGAGTGTCCACCCTTATGTCTCAATCAGCTGTGGGTCTAGATATGGTCAATCCAGGTTGCATCACAGCCCCTGAACGAATTTTGTAAGAATTTCTCTCTCTTTCACTGTCTTTGTTTCACGGGTTTTGAAAAGTAATTTAGTTTTATAATGGGGTTTAGCTGCTTTTCACGGCTGTGTTTATGCCGCTTTACACCCCCTTGACTCACTTACAGAGAGATATCAATACATAGGTTTGAAGATTCTTACTAGTCAGATATATTCTTGTGCGGTGAATAGGGGGTGTTGAGTCCAGTTCACTGAAAAAGGAATAGGTCTTGTCTCTTACATACTGGGTTTATGGAACGGTATCGGAGCTAATTTGAAACCCTTGTTTTATGCATCACCCCACCTCACCTTTCCCGTTCAGCAGCCATAGTGTGTTTTCTAAACGTGGGACTCTGTTCTGTTTTGCAATTCAGTTCAAGTGTAGCGGTTTTTACATTCCCTCTCTAAGTGATATCTTAGGATAAGTGTCTTTTTCTGTGTGACTTATTTCACTTAGAATCGTCGTACCTAAATCCACTCATCGTGCTGCTACTAGCCTTATGACGTTGATTTCATGGCTGAGTGATATTCCATTGTACATGAGGACCCCAACTTCTTTATCCATTTTTCTCTTTCCTAGGATATTTAAGGTGTAATGATGTGGGGGTTCTTGTCAACAGAGCAGCCCTAAACTTTGGGGTGCCTGTGTCTTGCTGATTTTTAGTGTTCCCAATTTATACGCCCATGAGTGGAAGTGCCCTATGCTCTCCAAGCTGTGTTTTTTAGATGTTTCAGAACACACCGTACACTTCTCCGGAGTGGCTGTTGGCAATTTACATCCCACCCATCAGCGTAGCAAGACTCCCATTTCTCCATGGCCGGTCCTGCATTTCTGGTTTGGACACTTTTTTCCGCATGGCCCTTTTGCCCGCTGGGAAGCGAGACTTCTTTGGAGCGCTGATTGGCCTTTTCAGGTTGCTTGGTTGGCCAAAAAGGGCGTATACGTTTTTTCCTGAATATATTCAGGAAAAAACGCATACGCCCTTTTTGGCCAAGGGCATCATTGTCCACGTTTTGCCGCTTTTCATGTGCTTTCAAGGCGATTCGAATCTACCTCCTGAAATCTGTTTCCTGCAATTCTGCCTTGCTTTCAAAGCCTCTTCGTTGCCTTCCCTTAATATATTTGTGGACGAGAGGTATCATTTAAAACTCTGCAGGTTTGTGAATTGCAGTGCCCCTGAGCTCCATTTTTCAACTCGCTTTTTTGGGAGCTGGCTGCAAAAGCGCAGGATTGCTTCAGGCCCTCTTCTGGTTCTGGGGGGCAGGCTGAGCTTGTGCTTAATTCTTCTTCCTGATGGGAAAATAGAGTGACCTGTGCCTGTCCCAACACCTAGAGCTAGTCTCTCATTGGTTCCCCCTCTTCCCGTTCATCCTCAGGACAAATTGCAACCTGTACGGAACAGGAGGTTAAAGGTGCTGATTCTCCAAGGAGGGAGATGGCTAGTAAATCGGCTGGAATGGCGAACCCGAGCAAAGGAGATGAGAAATGAGGTGCGTTTTAGAAACCTTTCCCGATCACACGGTGTACCATCTTCTGGGTTTCTCATGCCTGTTTTCGACGTAGGAAGATGCCCTTGAACCTGGAGATTTGGGACCCATGGGATGGGTACCATGCAGTATTACTTGAAAGGGTCTGCGTTGGCTCACCCAACCTCACCGAACCTCTCAGCCCCAAGAGTGTCCACCCTTATGTCTCAATCAGCTGTGGGTCTAGATATGGTCAATCCAGGTTGCATCACAGCCCCTGAACGAATTTTGTAAGAATTTCTCTCTCTTTCACTGTCTTTGTTTCACGGGTTTTGAAAAGTAATTTAGTTTTATAATGGGGTTTAGCTGCTTTTCACGGCTGTGTTTATGCCGCTTTACACCCCCTTGACTCACTTACAGAGAGATATCAATACATAGGTTTGAAGATTCTTACTAGTCAGATATATTCTTGTGCGGTGAATAGGGGGTGTTGAGTCCAGTTCACTGAAAAAGGAATAGGTCTTGTCTCTTACATATTGGGTTTATGGAACGGTATCGGAGCTAATTTGAAACCCTTGTTTTATGCATCACCCCACCTCACCTTTCACGTTCAGTAGCCATAGTGTGTTTCCTAAACGTGGGACTCTGTTCTGTTTTGCAATTCAGTTCAAGTGTAGCGGTTTTTACATTCCCTCTAGAAGTGATATCTTATGATAAGTGTCTTTTTCTGTGTGACTTATTTCACTTAGAATCGTCGTACCTAAATCCACTCATCGTGCTGCTACTAGCCTTATGACGTGGATTTCATGGCTGAGTGATATTCCATTGTACATGAGGACCACAACTTCTTTATCCATTTTTCTCTTTCCTAGGATATTTAAGGTGTAATGAAGTGGGGGTTCTTGTCAACAGAGCAGCCCTAAACTTTGGGGTGCCTGTGTCTTGCTGATTTTTAGTTTTCCTAATTTATACGGCCATGAGTGGAAGTGCCCTATGCTCTCCAAGCTGTGTTTTTTAGATGTTTCAGAACACACCGTACACTTCTCCGGAGTGGCTGTTGGCAATTTACATCCCACCCATCAGCGTAGCAAGGCTCCCATTTCTCCATGGCCGGTCCTGCATTTCTGGTTTGGACACTTTTTTCCGCATGGCCCTTTTGCCCGCTGGGAAGCGAGACTTCTTTGGAGCGCTGATTGGCCTTTCCAGGTTGCTTGGTTGGCCAAAAAGGGCGTATGCGTTTTTTCCTGAATATATTCAGGAAAAAACGCATACGCCCTTTTTGGCCAAGGGCATCATTGTCCACGTTTTGCCGCTTTTCATGTGCTTTCAAGGCGATTCGAATCTACCTCCTGAAATCTGTTTCCTGCAATTCTGCCTTGCTTTCAAAGCCTCTTCGTTGCCTTCCCTTAATATATTTGTGGACGAGAGGTATCATTTAAAACTCTGCAGGTTTGTGAATTGCAGTGCCCCTGAGCTCCATTTTTCAACTCGCTTTTTTGGGAGCTGGCCGCAAAAGCGCAGGATTGCTTCAGGCCCTCTTCTGGTTCTGGGGGGCAGGCTGAGCTTGTGCTTAATTCTTCTTCCTGATGGGAAAATAGAGTGACCTGTGCCTGTCCCAACACCTAGAGCTAGTCTCTCATTGGTTCCCCCTCTTCCCGTTCATCCTCAGGACAAATTGCAACCTGTACGGAACAGGAGGTTAAAGGTGCTGATTCTCCAAGGAGGGAGATGGCTAGTAAATTGGCTGGAATGGCGAACCCGAGCAAAGGAGATGAGAAATGAGGTGCGTTTTAGAAACCTTTCCCGATCACACCGTGTACCATCTTCTGGGTTTCTCATGCCTGTTTTCGACGTAGGAAGATGCCCTTGAACCTGGAGATTTGGGACCCATGGGATGGGTACCATGCAGTATTACTTGAAAGGGTCTGCGTTGGCTCACCCAACCTCACCGAACCTCTCAGCCCCAAGAGTGTCCACCCTTATGTCTCAATCAGCTGTGGGTCTAGATATGGTCAATCCAGGTTGCATCACAGCCCCTGAACGAATTTTGTAAGAATTTCTCTCTCTTTCACTGTCTTTGTTTCACGGGTTTTGAAAAGTAATTTATTTTTATAATGGGGTTTAGCTGCTTTTCACGGCTGTGTTTATGCCGCTTTACACCCCCTTGACTCACTTACAGAGAGATATCAATACATAGGTTTGAAGATTCTTACTAGTCAGATATATTCTTGTGCGGTGAATAGGGGGTGTTGAGTCCAGTTCACTGAAAAAGGAATAGGTCTTGTCTCTTACATCTTGGGTTTATGGAACGGTACCTGAGCTAATTTGAAACCCTTGTTTTATGCATCACCCCACCTCACCTTTCCCGTTCAGCAGCCATAGTGTGTTTCCTAAACGTGGGACTCTGTTCTGTTTTGCAATTCAGTTCAAGTGTAGCGGTTTTTACATTCCCTCTAGAAGTGATATCTTATGATAAGTGTCTTTTTCTGTGTGACTTATTTCACTTAGAATCGTCGTACCTAAATCCACTCATCGTGCTGCTACTAGCCTTATGACGTTGATTTCATGGCTGCGTGATATTCCATTGTACATGAGGACCACAACTTCTTTATCCATTTTTCTCTTTCCTAGGATATATAAGGTGTAATGAAGTGGGGGTTCTTGTCCACAGAGCAGCCCTAAACTTTGGGGTGCCTGTGTCTTGCTGATTTTTAGTTTTCCCAATTTATACGCCCATGAGTGGAAGTGCCCTATGCTCTCCAAGCTGTGTTTTTTAGATGTTTCAGAACACACCGTACACTTCTCCAGAGTGGCTGTTGGCAATTTACATCCCACCCATCAGCGTAGCAAGGCTCCCATTTCTCCATGGCCGGTCCTGCATTTCTGGTTTGGACACTTTTTTCCGCATGGCCCTTTTGCCCGCTGGGAAGCGAGACTTCTTTGGAGCGCTGATTGGCCTTTCCAGGTTGCTTGGTTGGCCAAAAAGGGCGTATGCGTTTTTTCCTGAATATATTCAGGAAAAAACGCATACGCCCTTTTTGGCCAAGGGCATCATTGTCCACGTTTTGCCGCTTTTCATGTGCTTTCAAGGCGATTCGAATCTACCTCCTGAAATCTGTTTCCTGCAATTCTGCCTTGCTTTCAAAGCCTCTTCGTTGCCTTCCCTTAGTATATTTGTGGACGAGAGGTATCATTTAAAACTGTGCAGGTTTGTGAATTGCAGTGCCCCTGAGCTCCATTTTTCAACTCGCTTTTTTGGGAGCTGGCCGCAAAAGCGCAGGATTGCTTCAGGCCCTCTTCTGGTTCTGGGGGGCAGGCTGAGCTTGTGCTTAATTCTTCTTCCTGATGGGAAAATAGAGTGACCTGTGCCTGTCCCAACCCCTAGAGCTAGTCTCTCATTGGTTCCCCCTCTTCCCGTTCATCCTCAGGACAAATTGCAACCTGTACGGAACAGGAGGTTAAAGGTGCTGATTCTCCAAGGAGGGAGACGGCTAGTAAATCGGCTGGAATGGCGAACCCGAGCAAAGGAGATGAGAAATGAGGTGCGTTTTAGAAACCTTTCCCGATCACACGGTGTACCATCTTCTGGGTTTCTCATGCCTGTTTTCGACGTAGGAAGATGCCCTTGAACCTGGAGATTTGGGACCCATGGGATGGGTACCATGCAGTATTACTTGAAAGGGTCTGCGTTGGCTCACCCAACCTCACCGAACCTCTCAGCCCCAAGAGTGTCCACCCTTATGTCTCAATCAGCTGTGGGTCTAGATATGGTCAATCCAGGTTGCATCACAGCCCCTGAACGAATTTTGTAAGAATTTCTCTCTCTTTCACTGCCTTTGTTTCACGGGTTTTGAAAAGTAATTTATTTTTATAATGGGGTTTAGCTGCTTTTCACGGCTGTGTTTATGCCGCTTTACACCCCCTTGACTCACTTACGGAGAGATATCAATACATAGGTTTGAAGATTCTTACTAGTCAGATATATTCTTGTGCGGTGAATAGGGGGTGTTGAGTCCAGTTCACTGAAAAAGGAATAGGTCTTGTCTCTTACATATTGGGTTTATGGAACGGTATCGGAGCTAATTTGAAACCCTTGTTTTATGCATCACCCCACCTCACCTTTCCCGTTCAGCAGCCATAGTGTGTTTCCTAAACGTGGGACTCTGTTCTGTTTTGCAATTCAGTTCAAGTGTAGCGGTTTTTACATTCCCTCTAGAAGTGATATCTTATGATAAGTGTCTTTTTCTGTGTGACTTATTTCACTTAGAATCGTCGTACCTAAATCCACTCATCGTGCTGCTACTAGCCTTATGACGTTGATTTCATGGCTGAGTGATATTCCATTGTACATGAGGACCACAACTTCTTTATCCATTTTTCTCTTTCCTAGGATATTTAAGGTGTAATGAAGTGGGGGTTCTTGTCCACAGAGCAGCCCTAAACTTTGGGGTGCCTGTGTCTTGCTGATTTTTAGTTTTCCCAATTTATACGCCCATGAGTGGAAGTGCCCTATGCTCTCCAAGCTGTGTTTTTTAGGTGTTTCAGAACACACCGTACACTTCTCCAGAGTGGCTGTTGGCAATTTACATCCCACCCATCAGCGTAGCAAGGCTCCCATTTCTCCATGGCCGGTCCTGCATTTCTGGTTTGGACACTTTTTTCCGCATGGCCCTTTTGCCCGCTGGGAAGTGAGACTTCTTTGGAGCGCTGATTGGCCTTTCCAGGTTGCTTGGTTGGCCAAAAAGGGCGTATGCGTTTTTTCCTGAATATATTCAGGAAAAAACGCATACGCCCTTTTTGGCCAAGGGCATCATTGTCCACGTTTTGCCGCTTTTCATGTGCTTTCAAGGCGATTCGAATCTACCTCCTGAAATCTGTTTCCTGCAATTCTGCCTTGCTTTCAAAGCCTCTTCGTTGCCTTCCCTTAATATATTTGTGGACGAGAGGTATCATTTAAAACTCTGCAGGTTTGTGAATTGCAGTGCCCCTGAGCTCCATTTTTCAACTCGCTTTTTTGGGAGCTGGCCGCCAAAGCGCAGGATTGCTTCAGGCCCTCTTCTGGTTCTGGGGGGCAGGCTGAGCTTGTGCTTAATTCTTCTTCCTGATGGGAAAATAGAGTGACCTGTGCCTGTCCCAACACCTAGAGCTAGTCTCTCATTGGTTCCCCCTCTTCCCGTTCATCCTCAGGACAAATTGCAACCTGTACGGAACAGGAGGTTAAAGGTGCTGATTCTCCAAGGAGGGAGATGGCTAGTAAATCAGCTGGAATGGCGAACCCGAGCAAAGGAGATGAGAAATGAGGTGCGTTTTAGAAACCTTTCCCGATCACACGGTGTACCATCTTCTGGGTTTCTCATGCCTGTTTTCGACGTAGGAAGATGCCCTTGAACCTGGAGATTTGGGACCCATGGGATGGGTACCATGCAGTATTACTTGAAAGGGTCTGCGTTGGCTCACCCAACCTCACCGAACCTCTCAGCCCCAAGAGTGTCCACCCTTATGTCTCAATCAGCTGTGGGTCTAGATATGGTCAATCCAGGTTGCATCACAGCCCCTGAACGAATTTTGTAAGAATTTCTCTCTCTTTCACTGCCTTTGTTTCACGGGTTTTGAAAAGTAATTTATTTTTATAATGGGGTTTAGCTGCTTTTCACGGCTGTGTTTATGCCGCTTTACACCCCCTTGACTCACTTACAGAGAGATATCAATACATAGGTTTGAAGATTCTTACTAGTCAGATATATTCTTGTGCGGTGAATAGGGGGTGTTGAGTCCAGTTCACTGAAAAAGGAATAGGTCTTGTCTCTTACATCTTGGGGTTATGGAACGGTACCTGAGCTAATTTGAAACCCTTGTTTTATGCATCACCCCACCTCACCTTTCCCGTTCAGCAGCCATAGTGTGTTTCCTAAACGTGGGACTCTGTTCTGTTTTGCAATTCAGTTCAAGTGTAGCGGTTTTTACATTCCCTCTAGAAGTGATATCTTATGATAAGTGTCTTTTTCTGTGTGACTTATTTCACTTAGAATCGTCGTACCTAAATCCACTCATCGTGCTGCTACTAGCCTTATGACGTTGATTTCATGGCTGAGTGATATTCCATTGTACATGAGGACCACAACTTCTTTATCCATTTTTCTCTTTCCTAGGATATTTAAGGTGTAATGAAGTGGGGGTTCTTGTCCACAGAGCAGCCCTAAACTTTGGGGTGCCTGTGTCTTGCTGATTTTTAGTTTTCCCAATTTATACGCCCATGAGTGGAAGTGCCCTATGCTCTCCAAGCTGTGTTTTTTAGATGTTTCAGAACACACCGTACACTTCTCCAGAGTGGCTGTTGGCAATTTACATCCCACCCATCAGCGTAGCAAGGCTCCCATTTCTCCATGGCCGGTCCTGCATTTCTGGTTTGGACACTTTTTTCCGCATGGCCCTTTTGCCCGCTGGGAAGCGAGACTTCTTTGGAGCGCTGATTGGCCTTACCAGGTTGCTTGGTTGGCCAAAAAGGGCGTATGCGTTTTTTCCTGAATATATTCAGGAAAAAACGCATACGCCCTTTTTGGCCAAGGGCATCATTGTCCACGTTTTGCCGCTTTTCATGTGCTTTCAAGGCGATTCGAATCTACCTCCTGAAATCTGTTTCCTGCAATTCTGCCTTGCTTTCAAAGCCTCTTCGTTGCCTTCCCTTAATATATTTGTGGACGAGAGGTATCATTTAAAACTCTGCAGGTTTGTGAATTGCAGTGCCCCTGAGCTCCATTTTTCAACTCGCTTTTTTGGGAGCTGGCCGCCAAAGCGCAGGATTGCTTCAGGCCCTCTTCTGGTTCTGGGGGGCAGGCTGAGCTTGTGCTTAATTCTTCTTCCTGATGGGAAAATAGAGTGACCTGTGCCTGTCCCAACACCTAGAGCTAGTCTCTCATTGGTTCCCCCTCTTCCCCTTCATCCTCAGGACAAATTGCAACCTGTACGGAACAGGAGGTTAAAGGTGCTGATTCTCCAAGGAGGGAGATGGCTAGTAAATCAGCTGGAATGGCGAACCCGAGCAAAGGAGATGAGAAATGAGGTGCGTTTTAGAAACCTTTCCCGATCACACGGTGTACCATCTTCTGGGTTTCTCATGCCTGTTTTCGACGTAGGAAGATGCCCTTGAACCTGGAGATTTGGGACCCATGGGATGGGTACCATGCAGTATTACTTGAAAGGGTCTGCGTTGGCTCACCCAACCTCACCGAACCTCTCAGCCCCAAGAGTGTCCACCCTTATGTCTCAATCAGCTGTGGGTCTAGATATGGTCAATCCAGGTTGCATCACAGCCCCTGAACGAATTTTGTAAGAATTTCTCTCTCTTTCACTGCCTTTGTTTCACGGGTTTTGAAAAGTAATTTATTTTTATAATGGGGTTTAGCTGCTTTTCACGGCTGTGTTTATGCCGCTTTACACCCCCTTGACTCACTTACAGAGAGATATCAATACATAGGTTTGAAGATTCTTACTAGTCAGATATATTCTTGTGCGGTGAATAGGGGGTGTTGAGTCCAGTTCACTGAAAAAGGAATAGGTCTTGTCTCTTACATCTTGGGTTTATGGAACGGTACCTGAGCTAATTTGAAACCCTTGTTTTATGCATCACCCCACCTCACCTTTCCCGTTCAGCAGCCATAGTGTGTTTCCTAAACGTGGGACTCTGTTCTGTTTTGCAATTCAGTTCAAGTGTAGCGGTTTTTACATTCCCTCTAGAAGTGATATCTTATGATAAGTGTCTTTTTCTGTGTGACTTATTTCACTTAGAATCGTCGTACCTAAATCCACTCATCGTGCTGCTACTAGCCTTATGACGTTGATTTCATGGCTGAGTGATATTCCATTGTACATGAGGACCACAACTTCTTTATCCATTTTTCTCTTTCCTAGGATATTTAAGGTGTAATGAAGTGGGGGTTCTTGTCCACAGAGCAGCCCTAAACTTTGGGGTGCCTGTGTCTTGCTGATTTTTAGTTTTCCCAATTTATACGCCCATGAGTGGAAGTGCCCTATGCTCTCCAAGCTGTGTTTTTTAGATGTTTCAGAACACACCGTACACTTCTCCAGAGTGGCTGTTGGCAATTTACATCCCACCCATCAGCGTAGCAAGGCTCCCATTTCTCCATGGCCGGTCCTGCATTTCTGGTTTGGACACTTTTTTCCGCATGGCCCTTTTGCCCGCTGGGAAGCGAGACTTCTTTGGAGCGCTGATTGGCCTTTCCAGGTTGCTTGGTTGGCCAAAAAGGGCGTATGCGTTTTTTCCTGAATATATTCAGGAAAAAACGCATACGCCCTTTTTGGCCAAGGGCATCATTGTCCACGTTTTGCCGCTTTTCATGTGCTTTCAAGGCGATTCGAATCTACCTCCTGAAATCTGTTTCCTGCAATTCTGCCTTGCTTTCAAAGCCTCTTCGTTGCCTTCCCTTAGTATATTTGTGGACGAGAGGTATCATTTAAAACTCTGCAGGTTTGTGAATTGCAGTGCCCCTGAGCTCCATTTTTCAACTCGCTTTTTTGGGAGCTGGCCGCAAAAGCGCAGGATTGCTTCAGGCCCTCTTCTGGTTCTGGGGGGCAGGCTGAGCTTGTGCTTAATTCTTCTTCCTGATGGGAAAATAGAGTGACCTGTGCCTGTCCCAACACCTAGAGCTAGTCTCTCATTGGTTCCCCCTCTTCCCGTTCATCCTCAGGACAAATTGCAACCTGTACGGAACAGGAGGTTAAAGGTGCTGATTCTCCAAGGAGGGAGACGGCTAGTAAATCGGCTGGAATGGCGAACCCGAGCAAAGGAGATGAGAAATGAGGTGCGTTTTAGAAACCTTTCCCGATCACACGGTGTACCATCTTCTGGGTTTCTCATGCCTGTTTTCGACGTAGGAAGATGCCCTTGAACCTGGAGATTTGGGACCCATGGGATGGGTACCATGCAGTATTACTTGAAAGGGTCTGCGTTGGCTCACCCAACCTCACCGAACCTCTCAGCCCCAAGAGTGTCCACCCTTATGTCTCAATCAGCTGTGGGTCTAGATATGGTCAATCCAGGTTGCATCACAGCCCCTGAACGAATTTTGTAAGAATTTCTCTCTCTTTCACTGTCTTTGTTTCACGGGTTTTGAAAAGTAATTTATTTTTATATTGGGGTTTAGCTGCTTTTCACGGCTGTGTTTATGCCGCTTTACACCCCCTTGACTCACTTACGGAGAGATATCAATACATAGGTTTGAAGATTCTTACTAGTCAGATATATTCTTGTGCGGTGAATAGGGGGTGTTGAGTCCAGTTCACTGAAAAAGGAATAGGTCTTGTCTCTTACATATTGGGTTTATGGAACGGTATCGGAGCTAATTTGAAACCCTTGTTTTATGCATCACCCCACCTCACCTTTCCCGTTCAGCAGCCATAGTGTGTTTCCTAAACGTGGGACTCTGTTCTGTTTTGCAATTCAGTTCAAGTGTAGCGGTTTTTACATTCCCTCTCTAAGTGATATCTTATGATAAGTGTCTTTTTCTGTGTGAATTATTTCACTTAGAATCTTCGTACCTAAATCCACTCATCGTGCTGCTACTAGCCTTATGACGTTGATTTCATGGCTGAGTGATATTCCATTGTACATGAGGACCACAACTTCTTTATCCATTTTTCTCTTTCCTAGGATATTTAAGGTGTAATGAAGTGGGGGTTCTTGTCAACAGAGCAGCCCTAAACTTTGGGGTGCCTGTGTCTTGCTGATTTTTAGTTTTCCCAATTTATACGCCCATGAGTGGAAGTGCCCTATGCTCTCCAAGCTGTGTTTTTTAGATGTTTCAGAACACACCGTACACTTCTCCAGAGTGGCTGTTGGCAATTTACATCCCACCCATCAGCGTAGCAAGGCTCCCATTTCTCCATGGCCGGTCCTGCATTTCTGGTTTGGACACTTTTTTCCGCATGGCCCTTTTGCCCGCTGGGAAGCGAGACTTCTTTGGAGCGCTGATTGGCCTTTCCAGGTTGCTTGGTTGGCCAAAAAGGGCGTATGCGTTTTTTCCTGAATATATTCAGGAAAAAACGCATACGCCCTTTTTGGCCAAGGGCATCATTGTCCACGTTTTGCCGCTTTTCATGTGCTTTCAAGGCGATTCGAATCTACCTCCTGAAATCTGTTTCCTGCAATTCTGCCTTGCTTTCAAAGCCTCTTCGTTGCCTTCCCTTAGTATATTTGTGGACGAGAGGTATCATTTAAAACTGTGCAGGTTTGTGAATTGCAGTGCCCCTGAGCTCCATTTTTCAACTCGCTTTTTTGGGAGCTGGCCGCAAAAGCGCAGGATTGCTTCAGGCCCTCTTCTGGTTCTGGGGGGCAGGCTGAGCTTGTGCTTAATTCCTCTTCCTGATGGGAAAATAGAGTGACCTGTGCCTGTCCCAACACCTAGAGCTAGTCTCTCCTTGGTTCCCCCTCTTCCCGTTCATCCTCAGGACAAATTGCAACCTGTATGGAACAGGAGGTTAAAGGTGCTGATTCTCCAAGGAGGGAGACGGCTAGTAAATCGGCTGGAATGGCGAACCCGAGCAAAGGAGATGAGAAATGAGGTGCGTTTTAGAAACCTTTCCCGATCACACGGTGTACCATCTTCTGGGTTTCTCATGCCTGTTTTCGACGTAGGAAGATGCCCTTGAACCTGGAGATTTGGGACCCATGGGATGGGTACCATGCAGTATTACTTGAAAGGGTCTGCGTTGGCTCACCCAACCTCACCGAACCTCTCAGCCCCAAGAGTGTCCACCCTTATGTCTCAATCAGCTGTGGGTCTAGATATGGTCAATCCAGGTTGCATCACAGCCCCTGAACGAATTTTGTAAGAATTTCTCTCTCTTTCACTGCCTTTGTTTCACGGGTTTTGAAAAGTAATTTATTTTTATAATGGGGTTTAGCTGCTTTTCACGGCTGTGTTTATGCCGCTTTACACCCCCTTGACTCACTTACAGAGAGATATCAATACATAGGTTTGAAGATTCTTACTAGTCAGATATATTCTTGTGCGGTGAATAGGGGGTGTTGAGTCCAGTTCACTGAAAAAGGAATAGGTCTTGTCTCTTACATCTTGGGTTTATGGAACGGTACCTGAGCTAATTTGAAACCCTTGTTTTATGCATCACCCCACCTCACCTTTCCCGTTCAGCAGCCATAGTGTGTTTCCTAAACGTGGGACTCTGTTCTGTTTTGCAATTCAGTTCAAGTGTAGCGGTTTTTACATTCCCTCTAGAAGTGATATCTTATGATAAGTGTCTTTTTCTGTGTGACTTATTTCACTTAGAATCGTCGTACCTAAATCCACTCATCGTGCTGCTACTAGCCTTATGACGTTGATTTCATGGCTGCGTGATATTCCATTGTACATGAGGACCACAACTTCTTTATCCATTTTTCTCTTTCCTAGGATATTTAAGGTGTAATGAAGTGGGGGTTCTTGTCCACAGAGCAGCCCTAAACTTTGGGGTGCCTGTGTCTTGCTGATTTTTAGTTTTCCCAATTTATACGCCCATGAGTGGAAGTGCCCTATGCTCTCCAAGCTGTGTTTTTTAGATGTTTCAGAACACACCGTACACTTCTCCAGAGTGGCTGTTGGCAATTTACATCCCACCCATCAGCGTAGCAAGGCTCCCATTTCTCCATGGCCGGTCCTGCATTTCTGGTTTGGACACTTTTTTCCGCATGGCCCTTTTGCCCGCTGGGAAGCGAGACTTCTTTGGAGCGCTGATTGGCCTTTCCAGGTTGCTTGGTTGGCCAAAAAGGGCGTATGCGTTTTTTCCTGAATATATTCAGGAAAAAACGCATACGCCCTTTTTGGCCAAGGGCATCATTGTCCACGTTTTGCCGCTTTTCATGTGCTTTCAAGGCGATTCGAATCTACCTCCTGAAATCTGTTTCCTGCAATTCTGCCTTGCTTTCAAAGCCTCTTCGTTGCCTTCCCTTAGTATATTTGTGGACAAGAGGTATCATTTAAAACTGTGCAGGTTTGTGAATTGCAGTGCCCCTGAGCTCCATTTTTCAACTCGCTTTTTTGGGAGCTGGCCGCAAAAGCGCAGGATTGCTTCAGGCCCTCTTCTGGTTCTGGGGGGCAGGCTGAGCTTGTGCTTAATTCTTCTTCCTGATGGGAAAATAGAGTGACCTGTGCCTGTCCCAACCCCTAGAGCTAGTCTCTCATTGGTTCCCCCTCTTCCCGTTCATCCTCAGGACAAATTGCAACCTGTACGGAACAGGAGGTTAAAGGTGCTGATTCTCCAAGGAGGGAGACGGCTAGTAAATCGGCTGGAATGGCGAACCCGAGCAAAGGAGATGAGAAATGAGGTGCGTTTTAGAAACCTTTCCCGATCACACGGTGTACCATCTTCTGGGTTTCTCATGCCTGTTTTCGACGTAGGAAGATGCCCTTGAACCTGGAGATTTGGGACCCATGGGATGGGTACCATGCAGTATTACTTGAAAGGGTCTGCGTTGGCTCACACAACCTCACCGAACCTCTCAGCCCCAAGAGTGTCCACCCTTATGTCTCAATCAGCTGTGGGTCTAGATATGGTCAATCCAGGTTGCATCACAGCCCCTGAACGAATTTTGTAAGAATTTCTCTCTCTTTCACTGTCTTTGTTTCACGGGTTTTGAAAAGTAATTTATTTTTATATTGGGGTTTAGCTGCTTTTCACGGCTGTGTTTATGCCGCTTTACACCCCCTTGACTCACTTACGGAGAGATATCAATACATAGGTTTGAAGATTCTTACTAGTCAGATATATTCTTGTGCGGTGAATAGGGGGTGTTGAGTCCAGTTCACTGAAAAAGGAATAGGTCTTGTCTCTTACATATTGGGTTTATGGAACGGTATCGGAGCTAATTTGAAACCCTTGTTTTATGCATCACCCCACCTCACCTTTCCCGTTCAGCAGCCATAGTGTGTTTCCTAAACGTGGGACTCTGTTCTGTTTTGCAATTCAGTTCAAGTGTAGCGGTTTTTACATTCCCTCTCTAAGTGATATCTTATGATAAGTGTCTTTTTCTGTGTGAATTATTTCACTTAGAATCTTCGTACCTAAATCCACTCATCGTGCTGCTACTAGCCTTATGACGTTGATTTCATGGCTGAGTGATATTCCATTGTACATGAGGACCACAACTTCTTTATCCATTTTTCTCTTTCCTAGGATATTTAAGGTGTAATGAAGTGGGGGTTCTTGTCAACAGAGCAGCCCTAAACTTTGGGGTGCCTGTGTCTTGCTGATTTTTAGTTTTCCCAATTTATACGCCCATGAGTGGAAGTGCCCTATGCTCTCCAAGCTGTGTTTTTTAGACGTTTCAGAACACACCGTACACTTCTCCAGAGTGGCTGTTGGCAATTTACATCCCACCCATCAGCGTAGCAAGGCTCCCATTTCTCCATGGCCGGTCCTGCATTTCTGGTTTGGACACTTTTTTCCGCATGGCCCTTTTGCCCGCTGGGAAGCGAGACTTCTTTGGAGCGCTGATTGGCCTTTCCAGGTTGCTTGGTTGGCCAAAAAGGGCGTATGCGTTTTTTCCTGAATATATTCAGGAAAAAACGCATACGCCCTTTTTGGCCAAGGGCATCATTGTCCACGTTTTGCCGCTTTTCATGTGCTTTCAAGGCGATTCGAATCTACCTCCTGAAATCTGTTTCCTGCAATTCTGCCTTGCTTTCAAAGCCTCTTCGTTGCCTTCCCTTAGTATATTTGTGGACGAGAGGTATCATTTAAAACTGTGCAGGTTTGTGAATTGCAGTGCCCCTGAGCTCCATTTTTCAACTCGCTTTTTTGGGAGCTGGCCGCAAAAGCGCAGGATTGCTTCAGGCCCTCTTCTGGTTCTGGGGGGCAGGCTGAGCTTGTGCTTAATTCTTCTTCCTGATGGGAAAATAGAGTGACCTGTGCCTGTCCCAACACCTAGAGCTAGTCTCTCATTGGTTCCCCCTCTTCCCGTTCATCCTCAGGACAAATTGCAACCTGTACGGAACAGGAGGTTAAAGGTGCTGATTCTCCAAGGAGGGAGACGTCTAGTAAATCGGCTGGAATGGCGAACCCGAGCAAAGGAGATGAGAAATGAGGTGCGTTTTAGAAACCTTTCCCGATCACACGGTGTACCATCTTCTGGGTTTCTCATGCCTGTTTTCGACGTAGGAAGATGCCCTTGAACCTGGAGATTTGGGACCCATGGGGTGGGTACCATGCAGTATTACTTGAAAGGGTCTGCGTTGGCTCACCCAACCTCACCGAACCTCTCAGCCCCAAGAGTGTCCACCCTTATGTCTCAATCAGCTGTGGGTCTAGATATGGTCAATCCAGGTTGCATCACAGACCCTGAACGAATTTTGTAAGAATTTCTCTCTCTTTCACTGTCTTTGTTTCACGGGTTTTGAAAAGTAATTTATTTTTATAATGGGGTTTAGCTGCTTTTCACGGCTGTGTTTATGCCGCTTTACACCCCCTTGACTCACTTACAGAGAGATATCAATACATAGGTTTGAAGATTCTTACTAGTCAGATATATTCTTGTGTGGTGAATAGGGGGTGTTGAGTCCAGTTCACTGAAAAAGGAATAGGTCTTGTCTCTTACATATTGGGTTTATGGAACGGTATCTGAGCTAATTTGAAACCCTTGTTTTATGCATCACCCCACCTCACCTTTCCCGTTCAGCAGCCATAGTGTGTTTCCTAAACGTGGGACTCTGTTCTGTTTTGCAATTCAGTTCAAGGGTAGCGGTTTTTACATTCCCTCTAGAAGTGATATCTTATGATAAGTGTCTTTTTCTGTGTGACTTATTTCACTTAGAATCGTCGTACCTAAATCCACTCATCGTGCTGCTACTAGCCTTATGACGTTGATTTCATGGCTGAGTGATATTCCATTGTACATGAGGACCACAACTTCTTTATCCATTTTTCTCTTTCCTAGGATATTTAAGGTGTAATGAAGTGGGGGTTCTTGTCCACAGAGCAGCCCTAAACTTTGGGGTGCCTGTGTCTTGCTGATTTTTAGTTTTCCCAATTTATACGCCCATGAGTGGAAGTGCCCTATGCTCTCCAAGCTGTGTTTTTTAGATGTTTCAGAACACACCGTACACTTCTCCAGAGTGGCTGTTGGCAATTTACATCCCACCCATCAGCGTAGCAAGGCTCCCATTTCTCCATGGCCGGTCCTGCATTTCTGGTTTGGACACTTTTTTCCGCATGGCCCTTTTGCCCGCTGGGAAGTGAGACTTCTTTGGAGCGCTGATTGGCCTTTCCAGGTTGCTTGGTTGGCCAAAAAGGGCGTATGCGTTTTTTCCTGAATATATTCAGGAAAAAACGCATACGCCCTTTTTGGCCAAGGGCATCATTGTCCACGTTTTGCCGCTTTTCATGTGCTTTCAAGGCGATTCGAATCTACCTCCTGAAATCTGTTTCCTGCAATTCTGCCTTGCTTTCAAAGCCTCTTCGTTGCCTTCCCTTAATATATTTGTGGACGAGAGGTATCATTTAAAACTCTGCAGGTTTGTGAATTGCAGTGCCCCTGAGCTCCATTTTTCAACTCGCTTTTTTGGGAGCTGGCCGCCAAAGCGCAGGATTGCTTCAGGCCCTCTTCTGGTTCTGGGGGGCAGGCTGAGCTTGTGCTTAATTCTTCTTCCTGATGGGAAAATAGAGTGACCTGTGCCTGTCCCAACACCTAGAGCTAGTCTCTCATTGGTTCCCCCTCTTCCCCTTCATCCTCAGGACAAATTGCAACCTGTACGGAACAGGAGGTTAAAGGTGCTGATTCTCCAAGGAGGGAGATGGCTAGTAAATCAGCTGGAATGGCGAACCCGAGCAAAGGAGATGAGAAATGAGGTGCGTTTTAGAAACCTTTCCCGATCACACGGTGTACCATCTTCTGGGTTTCTCATGCCTGTTTTCGACGTAGGAAGATGCCCTTGAACCTGGAGATTTGGGACCCATGGGATGGGTACCATGCAGTATTACTTGAAAGGGTCTGCGTTGGCTCACCCAACCTCACCGAACCTCTCAGCCCCAAGAGTGTCCACCCTTATGTCTCAATCAGCTGTGGGTCTAGATATGGTCAATCCAGGTTGCATCACAGCCCCTGAACGAATTTTGTAAGAATTTCTCTCTCTTTCACTGCCTTTGTTTCACGGGTTTTGAAAAGTAATTTATTTTTATAATGGGGTTTAGCTGCTTTTCACGGCTGTGTTTATGCCGCTTTACACCCCCTTGACTCACTTACAGAGAGATATCAATACATAGGTTTGAAGATTCTTACTAGTCAGATATATTCTTGTGCGGTGAATAGGGGGTGTTGAGTCCAGTTCACTGAAAAAGGAATAGGTCTTGTCTCTTACATCTTGGGGTTATGGAACGGTACCTGAGCTAATTTGAAACCCTTGTTTTATGCATCACCCCACCTCACCTTTCCCGTTCAGCAGCCATAGTGTGTTTCCTAAACGTGGGACTCTGTTCTGTTTTGCAATTCAGTTCAAGTGTAGCGGTTTTTACATTCCCTCTAGAAGTGATATCTTATGATAAGTGTCTTTTTCTGTGTGACTTATTTCACTTAGAATCGTCGTACCTAAATCCACTCATCGTGCTGCTACTAGCCTTATGACGTTGATTTCATGGCTGCGTGATATTCCATTGTACATGAGGACCACAACTTCTTTATCCATTTTTCTCTTTCCTAGGATATTTAAGGTGTAATGAAGTGGGGGTTCTTGTCCACAGAGCAGCCCTAAACTTTGGGGTGCCTGTGTCTTGCTGATTTTTAGTTTTCCCAATTTATACGCCCATGAGTGGAAGTGCCCTATGCTCTCCAAGCTGTGTTTTTTAGATGTTTCAGAACACACCGTACACTTCTCCAGAGTGGCTGTTGGCAATTTACATCCCACCCATCAGCGTAGCAAGGCTCCCATTTCTCCATGGCCGGTCCTGCATTTCTGGTTTGGACACTTTTTTCCGCATGGCCCTTTTGCCCGCTGGGAAGCGAGACTTCTTTGGAGCGCTGATTGGCCTTTCCAGGTTGCTTGGTTGGCCAAAAAGGGCGTATGCGTTTTTTCCTGAATATATTCAGGAAAAAACGCATACGCCCTTTTTGGCCAAGGGCATCATTGTCCACGTTTTGCCGCTTTTCATGTGCTTTCAAGGCGATTCGAATCTACCTCCTGAAATCTGTTTCCTGCAATTCTGCCTTGCTTTCAAAGCCTCTTCGTTGCCTTCCCTTAGTATATTTGTGGACAAGAGGTATCATTTAAAACTGTGCAGGTTTGTGAATTGCAGTGCCCCTGAGCTCCATTTTTCAACTCGCTTTTTTGGGAGCTGGCCGCAAAAGCGCAGGATTGCTTCAGGCCCTCTTCTGGTTCTGGGGGGCAGGCAGAGCTTGTGCTTAATTCTTCTTCCTGATGGGAAAATAGAGTGACCTGTGCCTGTCCCAACCCCTAGAGCTAGTCTCTCATTGGTTCCCCCTCTTCCCGTTCATCCTCAGGACAAATTGCAACCTGTACGGAACAGGAGGTTAAAGGTGCTGATTCTCCAAGGAGGGAGACGGCTAGTAAATCGGCTGGAATGGCGAACCCGAGCAAAGGAGATGAGAAATGAGGTGCGTTTTAGAAACCTTTCCCGATCACACGGTGTACCATCTTCTGGGTTTCTCATGCCTGTTTTCGACGTAGGAAGATGCCCTTGAACCTGGAGATTTGGGACCCATGGGATGGGTACCATGCAGTATTACTTGAAAGGGTCTGCGTTGGCTCACACAACCTCACCGAACCTCTCAGCCCCAAGAGTGTCCACCCTTATGTCTCAATCAGCTGTGGGTCTAGATATGGTCAATCCAGGTTGCATCACAGCCCCTGAACGAATTTTGTAAGAATTTCTCTCTCTTTCACTGTCTTTGTTTCACGGGTTTTGAAAAGTAATTTATTTTTATATTGGGGTTTAGCTGCTTTTCACGGCTGTGTTTATGCCGCTTTACACCCCCTTGACTCACTTACGGAGAGATATCAATACATAGGTTTGAAGATTCTTACTAGTCAGATATATTCTTGTGCGGTGAATAGGGGGTGTTGAGTCCAGTTCACTGAAAAAGGAATAGGTCTTGTCTCTTACATATTGGGTTTATGGAACGGTATCGGAGCTAATTTGAAACCCTTGTTTTATGCATCACCCCACCTCACCTTTCCCGTTCAGCAGCCATAGTGTGTTTCCTAAACGTGGGACTCTGTTCTGTTTTGCAATTCAGTTCAAGTGTAGCGGTTTTTACATTCCCTCTCTAAGTGATATCTTATGATAAGTGTCTTTTTCTGTGTGAATTATTTCACTTAGAATCTTCGTACCTAAATCCACTCATCGTGCTGCTACTAGCCTTATGACGTTGATTTCATGGCTGAGTGATATTCCATTGTACATGAGGACCACAACTTCTTTATCCATTTTTCTCTTTCCTAGGATATTTAAGGTGTAATGAAGTGGGGGTTCTTGTCAACAGAGCAGCCCTAAACTTTGGGGTGCCTGTGTCTTGCTGATTTTTAGTTTTCCCAATTTATACGCCCATGAGTGGAAGTGCCCTATGCTCTCCAAGCTGTGTTTTTTAGATGTTTCAGAACACACCGTACACTTCTCCAGAGTGGCTGTTGGCAATTTACATCCCACCCATCAGCGTAGCAAGGCTCCCATTTCTCCATGGCCGGTCCTGCATTTCTGGTTTGGACACTTTTTTCCGCATGGCCCTTTTGCCCGCTGGGAAGCGAGACTTCTTTGGAGCGCTGATTGGCCTTTCCAGGTTGCTTGGTTGGCCAAAAAGGGCGTATGCGTTTTTTCCTGAATATATTCAGGAAAAAACGCATACGCCCTTTTTGGCCAAGGGCATCATTGTCCACGTTTTGCCGCTTTTCATGTGCTTTCAAGGCGATTCGAATCTACCTCCTGAAATCTGTTTCCTGCAATTCTGCCTTGCTTTCAAAGCCTCTTCGTTGCCTTCCCTTAGTATATTTGTGGACGAGAGGTATCATTTAAAACTGTGCAGGTTTGTGAATTGCAGTGCCCCTGAGCTCCATTTTTCAACTCGCTTTTTTGGGAGCTGGCCGCAAAAGCGCAGGATTGCTTCAGGCCCTCTTCTGGTTCTGGGGGGCAGGCTGAGCTTGTGCTTAATTCTTCTTCCTGATGGGAAAATAGAGTGACCTGTGCCTGTCCCAACACCTAGAGCTAGTCTCTCATTGGTTCCCCCTCTTCCCGTTCATCCTCAGGACAAATTGCAACCTGTACGGAACAGGAGGTTAAAGGTGCTGATTCTCCAAGGAGGGAGACGTCTAGTAAATCGGCTGGAATGGCGAACCCGAGCAAAGGAGATGAGAAATGAGGTGCGTTTTAGAAACCTTTCCCGATCACACAGTGTACCATCTTCTGGGTTTCTCATGCCTGTTTTCGACGTAGGAAGATGCCCTTGAACCTGGAGATTTGGGACCCATGGGGTGGGTACCATGCAGTATTACTTGAAAGGGTCTGCGTTGGCTCACCCAACCTCACCGAACCTCTCAGCCCCAAGAGTGTCCACCCTTATGTCTCAATCAGCTGTGGGTCTAGATATGGTCAATCCAGGTTGCATCACAGACCCTGAACGAATTTTGTAAGAATTTCTCTCTCTTTCACTGTCTTTGTTTCACGGGTTTTGAAAAGTAATTTATTTTTATAATGGGGTTTAGCTGCTTTTCACGGCTGTGTTTATGCCGCTTTACACCCCCTTGACTCACTTACAGAGAGATATCAATACATAGGTTTGAAGATTCTTACTAGTCAGATATATTCTTGTGTGGTGAATAGGGGGTGTTGAGTCCAGTTCACTGAAAAAGGAATAGGTCTTGTCTCTTACATATTGGGTTTATGGAACGGTATCTGAGCTAATTTGAAACCCTTGTTTTATGCATCACCCCACCTCACCTTTCCCGTTCAGCAGCCATAGTGTGTTTCCTAAACGTGGGACTCTGTTCTGTTTTGCAATTCAGTTCAAGGGTAGCGGTTTTTACATTCCCTCTAGAAGTGATATCTTATGATAAGTGTCTTTTTCTGTGTGACTTATTTCACTTAGAATCGTCGTACCTAAATCCACTCATCGTGCTGCTACTAGCCTTATGACGTTGATTTCATGGCTGAGTGATATTCCATTGTACATGAGGACCACAACTTCTTTATCCATTTTTCTCTTTCCTAGGATATTTAAGGTGTAATGAAGTGGGGGTTCTTGTCCACAGAGCAGCCCTAAACTTTGGGGTGCCTGTGTCTTGCTGATTTTTAGTTTTCCCAATTTATACGCCCATGAGTGGAAGTGCCCTATGCTCTCCAAGCTGTGTTTTTTAGATGTTTCAGAACACACCGTACACTTCTCCAGAGTGGCTGTTGGCAATTTACATCCCACCCATCAGCGTAGCAAGGCTCCCATTTCTCCATGGCCGGTCCTGCATTTCTGGTTTGGACACTTTTTTCCGCATGGCCCTTTTGCCCGCTGGGAAGTGAGACTTCTTTGGAGCGCTGATTGGCCTTTCCAGGTTGCTTGGTTGGCCAAAAAGGGCGTATGCGTTTTTTCCTGAATATATTCAGGAAAAAACGCATACGCCCTTTTTGGCCAAGGGCATCATTGTCCACGTTTTGCCGCTTTTCATGTGCTTTCAAGGCGATTCGAATCTACCTCCTGAAATCTGTTTCCTGCAATTCTGCCTTGCTTTCAAAGCCTCTTCGTTGCCTTCCCTTAATATATTTGTGGACGAGAGGTATCATTTAAAACTCTGCAGGTTTGTGAATTGCAGTGCCCCTGAGCTCCATTTTTCAACTCGCTTTTTTGGGAGCTGGCCGCCAAAGCGCAGGATTGCTTCAGGCCCTCTTCTGGTTCTGGGGGGCAGGCTGAGCTTGTGCTTAATTCTTCTTCCTGATGGGAAAATAGAGTGACCTGTGCCTGTCCCAACACCTAGAGCTAGTCTCTCATTGGTTCCCCCTCTTCCCCTTCATCCTCAGGACAAATTGCAACCTGTACGGAACAGGAGGTTAAAGGTGCTGATTCTCCAAGGAGGGAGATGGCTAGTAAATCAGCTGGAATGGCGAACCCGAGCAAAGGAGATGAGAAATGAGGTGCGTTTTAGAAACCTTTCCCGATCACACGGTGTACCATCTTCTGGGTTTCTCATGCCTGTTTTCGACGTAGGAAGATGCCCTTGAACCTGGAGATTTGGGACCCATGGGATGGGTACCATGCAGTATTACTTGAAAGGGTCTGCGTTGGCTCACCCAACCTCACCGAACCTCTCAGCCCCAAGAGTGTCCACCCTTATGTCTCAATCAGCTGTGGGTCTAGATATGGTCAATCCAGGTTGCATCACAGCCCCTGAACGAATTTTGTAAGAATTTCTCTCTCTTTCACTGCCTTTGTTTCACGGGTTTTGAAAAGTAATTTATTTTTATAATGGGGTTTAGCTGCTTTTCACGGCTGTGTTTATGCCGCTTTACACCCCCTTGACTCACTTACAGAGAGATATCAATACATAGGTTTGAAGATTCTTACTAGTCAGATATATTCTTGTGCGGTGAATAGGGGGTGTTGAGTCCAGTTCACTGAAAAAGGAATAGGTCTTGTCTCTTACATCTTGGGTTTATGGAACGGTACCTGAGCTAATTTGAAACCCTTGTTTTATGCATCACCCCACCTCACCTTTCCCGTTCAGCAGCCATAGTGTGTTTCCTAAACGTGGGACTCTGTTCTGTTTTGCAATTCAGTTCAAGTGTAGCGGTTTTTACATTCCCTCTAGAAGTGATATCTTATGATAAGTGTCTTTTTCTGTGTGACTTATTTCACTTAGAATCGTCGTACCTAAATCCACTCATCGTGCTGCTACTAGCCTTATGACGTTGATTTCATGGCTGAGTGATATTCCATTGTACATGAGGACCACAACTTCTTTATCCATTTTTCTCTTTCCTAGGATATTTAAGGTGTAATGAAGTGGGGGTTCTTGTCCACAGAGCAGCCCTAAACTTTGCGGTGCCTGTGTCTTGCTGATTTTTAGTTTTCCCAATTTATACGCCCATGAGTGGAAGTGCCCTATGCTCTCCAAGCTGTGTTTTTTAGATGTTTCAGAACACACCGTACACTTCTCCAGAGTGGCTGTTGGCAATTTACATCCCACCCATCAGCGTAGCAAGGCTCCCATTTCTCCATGGCCGGTCCTGCATTTCTGGTTTGGACACTTTTTTCCGCATGGCCCTTTTGCCCGCTGGGAAGCGAGACTTCTTTGGAGCGCTGATTGGCCTTTCCAGGTTGCTTGGTTGGCCAAAAAGGGCGTATGCGTTTTTTCCTGAATATATTCAGGAAAAAACGCATACGCCCTTTTTGGCCAAGGGCATCATTGTCCACGTTTTGCCGCTTTTCATGTGCTTTCAAGGCGATTCGAATCTACCTCCTGAAATCTGTTTCCTGCAATTCTGCCTTGCTTTCAAAGCCTCTTCGTTGCCTTCCCTTAATATATTTGTGGACGAGAGGTATCATTTAAAACTCTGCAGGTTTGTGAATTGCAGTGCCCCTGAGCTCCATTTTTCAACTCGCTTTTTTGGGAGCTGGCCGCCAAAGCGCAGGATTGCTTCAGGCCCTCTTCTGGTTCTGGGGGGCAGGCTGAGCTTGTGCTTAATTCTTCTTCCTGATGGGAAAATAGAGTGACCTGTGCCTGTCCCAACACCTAGAGCTAGTCTCTCATTGGTTCCCCCTCTTCCCCTTCATCCTCAGGACAAATTGCAACCTGTACGGAACAGGAGGTTAAAGGTGCTGATTCTCCAAGG
Organism: Balaenoptera acutorostrata; assembly: GCF_949987535.1. Taxonomy (NCBI): domain Eukaryota; kingdom Metazoa; phylum Chordata; class Mammalia; order Artiodactyla; family Balaenopteridae; genus Balaenoptera; species Balaenoptera acutorostrata. The sequence goes on from NW_026646168.1 coordinate 68,039, forward strand.
AGGGAGATGTCTAGTAAATCAGCTGGAATGGCGAACCCGAGCAAAGGAGATGAGAAATGAGGTGCGTTTTAGAAACCTTTCCCGATCACACGGTGTACCATCTTCTGGGTTTCTCATGCCTGTTTTCGACGTAGGAAGATGCCCTTGAACCTGGAGATTTGGGACCCATGGGATGGGTACCATGCAGTATTACTTGAAAGGGTCTGCGTTGGCTCACCCAACCTCACCGAACCTCTCAGCCCCAAGAGTGTCCACCCTTATGTCTCAATCAGCTGTGGGTCTAGATATGGTCAATCCAGGTTGCATCACAGCCCCTGAACGAATTTTGTAAGAATTTCTCTCTCTTTCACTGTCTTTGTTTCACGGGTTTTGAAAAGTAATTTATTTTTATAATGGGGTTTAGCTGCTTTTCACGGCTGTGTTTATGCCGCTTTACACCCCCTTGACGCACTTACAGAGAGATATCAATACATAGGTTTGAAGATTCTTACTAGTCAGATATATTCTTGTGCGGTGAATAGGGGGTGTTGAGTCCAGTTCACTGAAAAAGGAATAGGTCTTGTCTCTTACATCTTGGGTTTATGGAACGGTACCTGAGCTAATTTGAAACCCTTGTTTTATGCATCACCCCACCTCACCTTTCCCGTTCAGCAGCCATAGTGTGTTTCCTAAACGTGGGACTCTGTTCTGTTTTGCAATTCAGTTCAAGTGTAGCGGTTTTTACATTCCCTCTAGAAGTGATATCTTATGATAAGTGTCTTTTTCTGTGTGACTTATTTCACTTAGAATCGTCGTACCTAAATCCACTCATCGTGCTGCTACTAGCCTTATGACGTTGATTTCATGGCTGCGTGATATTCCATTGTACGTGAGGACCACAACTTCTTTATCCATTTTTCTCTTTCCTAGGATATTTAAGGTGTAATGAAGTGGGGGTTCTTGTCCACAGAGCAGCCCTAAACTTTGGGGTGCCTGTGTCTTGCTGATTTTTAGTTTTCCCAATTTATACGCCCATGAGTGGAAGTGCCCTATGCTCTCCAAGCTGTGTTTTTTAGATGTTTCAGAACACACCGTACACTTCTCCAGAGTGGCTGTTGGCAATTTACATCCCACCCATCAGCGTAGCAAGGCTCCCATTTCTCCATGGCCGGTCCTGCATTTCTGGTTTGGACACTTTTTTCCGCATGGCCCTTTTGCCCGCTGGGAAGCGAGACTTCTTTGGAGCGCTGATTGGCCTTTCCAGGTTGCTTGGTTGGCCAAAAAGGGCGTATGCGTTTTTTCCTGAATATATTCAGGAAAAAACGCATACGCCCTTTTTGGCCAAGGGCATCATTGTCCACGTTTTGCCGCTTTTCATGTGCTTTCAAGGCGATTCGAATCTACCTCCTGAAATCTGTTTCCTGCAATTCTGCCTTGCTTTCAAAGCCTCTTCGTTGCCTTCCCTTAGTATATTTGTGGACGAGAGGTATCATTTAAAACTGTGCAGGTTTGTGAATTGCAGTGCCCCTGAGCTCCATTTTTCAACTCGCTTTTTTGGGAGCTGGCCGCAAAAGCGCAGGATTGCTTCAGGCCCTCTTCTGGTTCTGGGGGGCAGGCTGAGCTTGTGCTTAATTCTTCTTCCTGATGGGAAAATAGAGTGACCTGTGCCTGTCCCAACCCCTAGAGCTAGTCTCTCATTGGTTCCCCCTCTTCCCGTTCATCCTCAGGACAAATTGCAACCTGTACGGAACAGGAGGTTAAAGGTGCTGATTCTCCAAGGAGGGAGACGGCTAGTAAATCGGCTGGAATGGCGAACCCGAGCAAAGGAGATGAGAAATGAGGTGCGTTTTAGAAACCTTTCCCGATCACACGGTGTACCATCTTCTGGGTTTCTCATGCCTGTTTTCGACGTAGGAAGATGCCCTTGAACCTGGAGATTTGGGACCCATGGGATGGGTACCATGCAGTATTACTTGAAAGGGTCTGCGTTGGCTCACCCAACCTCACCGAACCTCTCAGCCCCAAGAGTGTCCACCCTTATGTCTCAATCAGCTGTGGGTCTAGATATGGTCAATCCAGGTTGCATCACAGCCCCTGAACGAATTTTGTAAGAATTTCTCTCTCTTTCACTGCCTTTGTTTCACGGGTTTTGAAAAGTAATTTATTTTTATAATGGGGTTTAGCTGCTTTTCACGGCTGTGTTTATGCCGCTTTACACCCCCTTGACTCACTTACAGAGAGATATCAATACATAGGTTTGAAGATTCTTACTAGTCAGATATATTCTTGTGCGGTGAATAGGGGGTGTTGAGTCCAGTTCACTGAAAAAGGAATAGGTCTTGTCTCTTACATCTTGGGGTTATGGAACGGTACCTGAGCTAATTTGAAACCCTTGTTTTATGCATCACCCCACCTCACCTTTCCCGTTCAGCAGCCATAGTGTGTTTCCTAAACGTGGGACTCTGTTCTGTTTTGCAATTCAGTTCAAGTGTAGCGGTTTTTACATTCCCTCTAGAAGTGATATCTTATGATAAGTGTCTTTTTCTGTGTGACTTATTTCACTTAGAATCGTCGTACCTAAATCCACTCATCGTGCTGCTACTAGCCTTATGACGTTGATTTCATGGCTGAGTGATATTCCATTGTACATGAGGACCACAACTTCTTTATCCATTTTTCTCTTTCCTAGGATATTTAAGGTGTAATGAAGTGGGGGTTCTTGTCCACAGAGCAGCCCTAAACTTTGCGGTGCCTGTGTCTTGCTGATTTTTAGTTTTCCCAATTTATACGCCCATGAGTGGAAGTGCCCTATGCTCTCCAAGCTGTGTTTTTTAGATGTTTCAGAACACACCGTACACTTCTCCAGAGTGGCTGTTGGCAATTTACATCCCACCCATCAGCGTAGCAAGGCTCCCATTTCTCCATGGCCGGTCCTGCATTTCTGGTTTGGACACTTTTTTCCGCATGGCCCTTTTGCCCGCTGGGAAGCGAGACTTCTTTGGAGCGCTGATTGGCCTTTCCAGGTTGCTTGGTTGGCCAAAAAGGGCGTATGCGTTTTTTCCTGAATATATTCAGGAAAAAACGCATACGCCCTTTTTGGCCAAGGGCATCATTGTCCACGTTTTGCCGCTTTTCATGTGCTTTCAAGGCGATTCGAATCTACCTCCTGAAATCTGTTTCCTGCAATTCTGCCTTGCTTTCAAAGCCTCTTCGTTGCCTTCCCTTAATATATTTGTGGACGAGAGGTATCATTTAAAACTCTGCAGGTTTGTGAATTGCAGTGCCCCTGAGCTCCATTTTTCAACTCGCTTTTTTGGGAGCTGGCCGCCAAAGCGCAGGATTGCTTCAGGCCCTCTTCTGGTTCTGGGGGGCAGGCTGAGCTTGTGCTTAATTCTTCTTCCTGATGGGAAAATAGAGTGACCTGTGCCTGTCCCAACACCTAGAGCTAGTCTCTCATTGGTTCCCCCTCTTCCCCTTCATCCTCAGGACAAATTGCAACCTGTACGGAACAGGAGGTTAAAGGTGCTGATTCTCCAAGGAGGGAGATGTCTAGTAAATCAGCTGGAATGGCGAACCCGAGCAAAGGAGATGAGAAATGAGGTGCGTTTTAGAAACCTTTCCCGATCACACGGTGTACCATCTTCTGGGTTTCTCATGCCTGTTTTCGACGTAGGAAGATGCCCTTGAACCTGGAGATTTGGGACCCATGGGATGGGTACCATGCAGTATTACTTGAAAGGGTCTGCGTTGGCTCACCCAACCTCACCGAACCTCTCAGCCCCAAGAGTGTCCACCCTTATGTCTCAATCAGCTGTGGGTCTAGATATGGTCAATCCAGGTTGCATCACAGCCCCTGAACGAATTTTGTAAGAATTTCTCTCTCTTTCACTGTCTTTGTTTCACGGGTTTTGAAAAGTAATTTATTTTTATAATGGGGTTTAGCTGCTTTTCACGGCTGTGTTTATGCCGCTTTACACCCCCTTGACGCACTTACAGAGAGATATCAATACATAGGTTTGAAGATTCTTACTAGTCAGATATATTCTTGTGCGGTGAATAGGGGGTGTTGAGTCCAGTTCACTGAAAAAGGAATAGGTCTTGTCTCTTACATCTTGGGTTTATGGAACGGTACCTGAGCTAATTTGAAACCCTTGTTTTATGCATCACCCCACCTCACCTTTCCCGTTCAGCAGCCATAGTGTGTTTCCTAAACGTGGGACTCTGTTCTGTTTTGCAATTCAGTTCAAGTGTAGCGGTTTTTACATTCCCTCTAGAAGTGATATCTTATGATAAGTGTCTTTTTCTGTGTGACTTATTTCACTTAGAATCGTCGTACCTAAATCCACTCATCGTGCTGCTACTAGCCTTATGACGTTGATTTCATGGCTGCGTGATATTCCATTGTACGTGAGGACCACAACTTCTTTATCCATTTTTCTCTTTCCTAGGATATTTAAGGTGTAATGAAGTGGGGGTTCTTGTCCACAGAGCAGCCCTAAACTTTGGGGTGCCTGTGTCTTGCTGATTTTTAGTTTTCCCAATTTATACGCCCATGAGTGGAAGTGCCCTATGCTCTCCAAGCTGTGTTTTTTAGATGTTTCAGAACACACCGTACACTTCTCCAGAGTGGCTGTTGGCAATTTACATCCCACCCATCAGCGTAGCAAGGCTCCCATTTCTCCATGGCCGGTCCTGCATTTCTGGTTTGGACACTTTTTTCCGCATGGCCCTTTTGCCCGCTGGGAAGCGAGACTTCTTTGGAGCGCTGATTGGCCTTTCCAGGTTGCTTGGTTGGCCAAAAAGGGCGTATGCGTTTTTTCCTGAATATATTCAGGAAAAAACGCATACGCCCTTTTTGGCCAAGGGCATCATTGTCCACGTTTTGCCGCTTTTCATGTGCTTTCAAGGCGATTCGAATCTACCTCCTGAAATCTGTTTCCTGCAATTCTGCCTTGCTTTCAAAGCCTCTTCGTTGCCTTCCCTTAGTATATTTGTGGACGAGAGGTATCATTTAAAACTGTGCAGGTTTGTGAATTGCAGTGCCCCTGAGCTCCATTTTTCAACTCGCTTTTTTGGGAGCTGGCCGCAAAAGCGCAGGATTGCTTCAGGCCCTCTTCTGGTTCTGGGGGGCAGGCTGAGCTTGTGCTTAATTCTTCTTCCTGATGGGAAAATAGAGTGACCTGTGCCTGTCCCAACCCCTAGAGCTAGTCTCTCATTGGTTCCCCCTCTTCCCGTTCATCCTCAGGACAAATTGCAACCTGTACGGAACAGGAGGTTAAAGGTGCTGATTCTCCAAGGAGGGAGACGGCTAGTAAATCGGCTGGAATGGCGAACCCGAGCAAAGGAGATGAGAAATGAGGTGCGTTTTAGAAACCTTTCCCGATCACACGGTGTACCATCTTCTGGGTTTCTCATGCCTGTTTTCGACGTAGGAAGATGCCCTTGAACCTGGAGATTTGGGACCCATGGGATGGGTACCATGCAGTATTACTTGAAAGGGTCTGCGTTGGCTCACACAACCTCACCGAACCTCTCAGCCCCAAGAGTGTCCACCCTTATGTCTCAATCAGCTGTGGGTCTAGATATGGTCAATCCAGGTTGCATCACAGCCCCTGAACGAATTTTGTAAGAATTTCTCTCTCTTTCACTGTCTTTGTTTCACGGGTTTTGAAAAGTAATTTATTTTTATATTGGGGTTTAGCTGCTTTTCACGGCTGTGTTTATGCCGCTTTACACCCCCTTGACTCACTTACGGAGAGATATCAATACATAGGTTTGAAGATTCTTACTAGTCAGATATATTCTTGTGCGGTGAATAGGGGGTGTTGAGTCCAGTTCACTGAAAAAGGAATAGGTCTTGTCTCTTACATATTGGGTTTATGGAACGGTATCGGAGCTAATTTGAAACCCTTGTTTTATGCATCACCCCACCTCACCTTTCCCGTTCAGCAGCCATAGTGTGTTTCCTAAACGTGGGACTCTGTTCTGTTTTGCAATTCAGTTCAAGTGTAGCGGTTTTTACATTCCCTCTAGAAGTGATATCTTATGATAAGTGTCTTTTTCTGTGTGACTTATTTCACTTAGAATCGTCGTACCTAAATCCACTCATCGTGCTGCTACTAGCCTTATGACGTTGATTTCATGGCTGAGTGATATTCCATTGTACATGAGGACCACAACTTCTTTATCCATTTTTCTCTTTCCTAGGATATTTAAGGTGTAATGAAGTGGGGGTTCTTGTCCACAGAGCAGCCCTAAACTTTGGGGTGCCTGTGTCTTGCTGATTTTTAGTTTTCCCAATTTATACGCCCATGAGTGGAAGTGCCCTATGCTCTCCAAGCTGTGTTTTTTAGATGTTTCAGAACACACCGTACACTTCTCCAGAGTGGCTGTTGGCAATTTACATCCCACCCATCAGCGTAGCAAGGCTCCCATTTCTCCATGGCCGGTCCTGCATTTCTGGTTTGGACACTTTTTTCCGCATGGCCCTTTTGCCCGCTGGGAAGCGAGACTTCTTTGGAGCGCTGATTGGCCTTTCCAGGTTGCTTGGTTGGCCAAAAAGGGCGTATGCGTTTTTTCCTGAATATATTCAGGAAAAAACGCATACGCCCTTTTTGGCCAAGGGCATCATTGTCCACGTTTTGCCGCTTTTCATGTGCTTTCAAGGCGATTCGAATCTACCTCCTGAAATCTGTTTCCTGCAATTCTGCCTTGCTTTCAAAGCCTCTTCGTTGCCTTCCCTTAATATATTTGTGGACGAGAGGTATCATTTAAAACTCTGCAGGTTTGTGAATTGCAGTGCCCCTGAGCTCCATTTTTCAACTCGCTTTTTTGGGAGCTGGCCGCCAAAGCGCAGGATTGCTTCAGGCCCTCTTCTGGTTCTGGGGGGCAGGCTGAGCTTGTGCTTAATTCTTCTTCCTGATGGGAAAATAGAGTGACCTGTGCCTGTCCCAACACCTAGAGCTAGTCTCTCATTGGTTCCCCCTCTTCCCCTTCATCCTCAGGACAAATTGCAACCTGTACGGAACAGGAGGTTAAAGGTGCTGATTCTCCAAGGAGGGAGATGGCTAGTAAATCAGCTGGAATGGCGAACCCGAGCAAAGGAGATGAGAAATGAGGTGCGTTTTAGAAACCTTTCCCGATCACACGGTGTACCATCTTCTGGGTTTCTCATGCCTGTTTTCGACGTAGGAAGATGCCCTTGAACCTGGAGATTTGGGACCCATGGGATGGGTACCATGCAGTATTACTTGAAAGGGTCTGCGTTGGCTCACCCAACCTCACCGAACCTCTCAGCCCCAAGAGTGTCCACCCTTATGTCTCAATCAGCTGTGGGTCTAGATATGGTCAATCCAGGTTGCATCACAGCCCCTGAACGAATTTTGTAAGAATTTCTCTCTCTTTCACTGTCTTTGTTTCACGGGTTTTGAAAAGTAATTTATTTTTATAATGGGGTTTAGCTGCTTTTCACGGCTGTGTTTATGCCGCTTTACACCCCCTTGACGCACTTACAGAGAGATATCAATACATAGGTTTGAAGATTCTTACTAGTCAGATATATTCTTGTGCGGTGAATAGGGGGTGTTGAGTCCAGTTCACTGAAAAAGGAATAGGTCTTGTCTCTTACATCTTGGGTTTATGGAACGGTACCTGAGCTAATTTGAAACCCTTGTTTTATGCATCACCCCACCTCACCTTTCCCGTTCAGCAGCCATAGTGTGTTTCCTAAACGTGGGACTCTGTTCTGTTTTGCAATTCAGTTCAAGTGTAGCGGTTTTTACATTCCCTCTAGAAGTGATATCTTATGATAAGTGTCTTTTTCTGTGTGACTTATTTCACTTAGAATCGTCGTACCTAAATCCACTCATCGTGCTGCTACTAGCCTTATGACGTTGATTTCATGGCTGCGTGATATTCCATTGTACGTGAGGACCACAACTTCTTTATCCATTTTTCTCTTTCCTAGGATATTTAAGGTGTAATGAAGTGGGGGTTCTTGTCCACAGAGCAGCCCTAAACTTTGGGGTGCCTGTGTCTTGCTGATTTTTAGTTTTCCCAATTTATACGCCCATGAGTGGAAGTGCCCTATGCTCTCCAAGCTGTGTTTTTTAGATGTTTCAGAACACACCGTACACTTCTCCAGAGTGGCTGTTGGCAATTTACATCCCACCCATCAGCGTAGCAAGGCTCCCATTTCTCCATGGCCGGTCCTGCATTTCTGGTTTGGACACTTTTTTCCGCATGGCCCTTTTGCCCGCTGGGAAGCGAGACTTCTTTGGAGCGCTGATTGGCCTTTCCAGGTTGCTTGGTTGGCCAAAAAGGGCGTATGCGTTTTTTCCTGAATATATTCAGGAAAAAACGCATACGCCCTTTTTGGCCAAGGGCATCATTGTCCACGTTTTGCCGCTTTTCATGTGCTTTCAAGGCGATTCGAATCTACCTCCTGAAATCTGTTTCCTGCAATTCTGCCTTGCTTTCAAAGCCTCTTCGTTGCCTTCCCTTAGTATATTTGTGGACGAGAGGTATCATTTAAAACTGTGCAGGTTTGTGAATTGCAGTGCCCCTGAGCTCCATTTTTCAACTCGCTTTTTTGGGAGCTGGCCGCAAAAGCGCAGGATTGCTTCAGGCCCTCTTCTGGTTCTGGGGGGCAGGCTGAGCTTGTGCTTAATTCTTCTTCCTGATGGGAAAATAGAGTGACCTGTGCCTGTCCCAACCCCTAGAGCTAGTCTCTCATTGGTTCCCCCTCTTCCCGTTCATCCTCAGGACAAATTGCAACCTGTACGGAACAGGAGGTTAAAGGTGCTGATTCTCCAAGGAGGGAGACGGCTAGTAAATCGGCTGGAATGGCGAACCCGAGCAAAGGAGATGAGAAATGAGGTGCGTTTTAGAAACCTTTCCCGATCACACGGTGTACCATCTTCTGGGTTTCTCATGCCTGTTTTCGACGTAGGAAGATGCCCTTGAACCTGGAGATTTGGGACCCATGGGATGGGTACCATGCAGTATTACTTGAAAGGGTCTGCGTTGGCTCACACAACCTCACCGAACCTCTCAGCCCCAAGAGTGTCCACCCTTATGTCTCAATCAGCTGTGGGTCTAGATATGGTCAATCCAGGTTGCATCACAGCCCCTGAACGAATTTTGTAAGAATTTCTCTCTCTTTCACTGTCTTTGTTTCACGGGTTTTGAAAAGTAATTTATTTTTATATTGGGGTTTAGCTGCTTTTCACGGCTGTGTTTATGCCGCTTTACACCCCCTTGACTCACTTACGGAGAGATATCAATACATAGGTTTGAAGATTCTTACTAGTCAGATATATTCTTGTGCGGTGAATAGGGGGTGTTGAGTCCAGTTCACTGAAAAAGGAATAGGTCTTGTCTCTTACATATTGGGTTTATGGAACGGTATCGGAGCTAATTTGAAACCCTTGTTTTATGCATCACCCCACCTCACCTTTCCCGTTCAGCAGCCATAGTGTGTTTCCTAAACGTGGGACTCTGTTCTGTTTTGCAATTCAGTTCAAGTGTAGCGGTTTTTACATTCCCTCTCTAAGTGATATCTTATGATAAGTGTCTTTTTCTGTGTGACTTATTTCACTTAGAATCGTCGTACCTAAATCCACTCATCGTGCTGCTACTAGCCTTATGACGTTGATTTCATGGCTGAGTGATATTCCATTGTACATGAGGACCACAACTTCTTTATCCATTTTTCTCTTTCCTAGGATATTTAAGGTGTAATGAAGTGGGGGTTCTTGTCCACAGAGCAGCCCTAAACTTTGGGGTGCCTGTGTCTTGCTGATTTTTAGTTTTCCCAATTTATACGCCCATGAGTGGAAGTGCCCTATGCTCTCCAAGCTGTGTTTTTTAGATGTTTCAGAACACACCGTACACTTCTCCAGAGTGGCTGTTGGCAATTTACATCCCACCCATCAGCGTAGCAAGGCTCCCATTTCTCCATGGCCGGTCCTGCATTTCTGGTTTGGACACTTTTTTCCGCATGGCCCTTTTGCCCGCTGGGAAGCGAGACTTCTTTGGAGCGCTGATTGGCCTTTCCAGGTTGCTTGGTTGGCCAAAAAGGGCGTATGCGTTTTTTCCTGAATATATTCAGGAAAAAACGCATACGCCCTTTTTGGCCAAGGGCATCATTGTCCACGTTTTGCCGCTTTTCATGTGCTTTCAAGGCGATTCGAATCTACCTCCTGAAATCTGTTTCCTGCAATTCTGCCTTGCTTTCAAAGCCTCTTCGTTGCCTTCCCTTAATATATTTGTGGACGAGAGGTATCATTTAAAACTGTGCAGGTTTGTGAATTGCAGTGCCCCTGAGCTCCATTTTTCAACTCGCTTTTTTGGGAGCTGGCCGCAAAAGCGCAGGATTGCTTCAGGCCCTCTTCTGGTTCTGGGGGGCAGGCTGAGCTTGTGCTTAATTCTTCTTCCTGATGGGAAAATAGAGTGACCTGTGCCTGTCCCAACCCCTAGAGCTAGTCTCTCATTGGTTCCCCCTCTTCCCGTTCATCCTCAGGACAAATTGCAACCTGTACGGAACAGGAGGTTAAAGGTGCTGATTCTCCAAGGAGGGAGACGGCTAGTAAATCGGCTGGAATGGCGAACCCGAGCAAAGGAGATGAGAAATGAGGTGCGTTTTAGAAACCTTTCCCGATCACACGGTGTACCATCTTCTGGGTTTCTCATGCCTGTTTTCGACGTAGGAAGATGCCCTTGAACCTGGAGATTTGGGACCCATGGGATGGGTACCATGCAGTATTACTTGAAAGGGTCTGCGTTGGCTCACACAACCTCACCGAACCTCTCAGCCCCAAGAGTGTCCACCCTTATGTCTCAATCAGCTGTGGGTCTAGATATGGTCAATCCAGGTTGCATCACAGCCCCTGAACGAATTTTGTAAGAATTTCTCTCTCTTTCACTGTCTTTGTTTCACGGGTTTTGAAAAGTAATTTATTTTTATATTGGGGTTTAGCTGCTTTTCACGGCTGTGTTTATGCCGCTTTACACCCCCTTGACTCACTTACGGAGAGATATCAATACATAGGTTTGAAGATTCTTACTAGTCAGATATATTCTTGTGCGGTGAATAGGGGGTGTTGAGTCCAGTTCACTGAAAAAGGAATAGGTCTTGTCTCTTACATATTGGGTTTATGGAACGGTATCGGAGCTAATTTGAAACCCTTGTTTTATGCATCACCCCACCTCACCTTTCCCGTTCAGCAGCCATAGTGTGTTTCCTAAACGTGGGACTCTGTTCTGTTTTGCAATTCAGTTCAAGTGTAGCGGTTTTTACATTCCCTCTCTAAGTGATATCTTATGATAAGTGTCTTTTTCTGTGTGACTTATTTCACTTAGAATCGTCGTACCTAAATCCACTCATCGTGCTGCTACTAGCCTTATGACGTTGATTTCATGGCTGAGTGATATTCCATTGTACATGAGGACCACAACTTCTTTATCCATTTTTCTCTTTCCTAGGATATTTAAGGTGTAATGAAGTGGGGGTTCTTGTCCACAGAGCAGCCCTAAACTTTGGGGTGCCTGTGTCTTGCTGATTTTTAGTTTTCCCAATTTATACGCCCATGAGTGGAAGTGCCCTATGCTCTCCAAGCTGTGTTTTTTAGATGTTTCAGAACACACCGTACACTTCTCCAGAGTGGCTGTTGGCAATTTACATCCCACCCATCAGCGTAGCAAGGCTCCCATTTCTCCATGGCCGGTCCTGCATTTCTGGTTTGGACACTTTTTTCCGCATGGCCCTTTTGCCCGCTGGGAAGCGAGACTTCTTTGGAGCGCTGATTGGCCTTTCCAGGTTGCTTGGTTGGCCAAAAAGGGCGTATGCGTTTTTTCCTGAATATATTCAGGAAAAAACGCATACGCCCTTTTTGGCCAAGGGCATCATTGTCCACGTTTTGCCGCTTTTCATGTGCTTTCAAGGCGATTCGAATCTACCTCCTGAAATCTGTTTCCTGCAATTCTGCCTTGCTTTCAAAGCCTCTTCGTTGCCTTCCCTTAATATATTTGTGGACGAGAGGTATCATTTAAAACTCTGCAGGTTTGTGAATTGCAGTGCCCCTGAGCTCCATTTTTCAACTCGCTTTTTTGGGAGCTGGCCGCCAAAGCGCAGGATTGCTTCAGGCCCTCTTCTGGTTCTGGGGGGCAGGCTGAGCTTGTGCTTAATTCTTCTTCCTGATGGGAAAATAGAGTGACCTGTGCCTGTCCCAACACCTAGAGCTAGTCTCTCATTGGTTCCCCCTCTTCCCCTTCATCCTCAGGACAAATTGCAACCTGTACGGAACAGGAGGTTAAAGGTGCTGATTCTCCAAGGAGGGAGATGGCTAGTAAATCAGCTGGAATGGCGAACCCGAGCAAAGGAGATGAGAAATGAGGTGCGTTTTAGAAACCTTTCCCGATCACACGGTGTACCATCTTCTGGGTTTCTCATGCCTGTTTTCGACGTAGGAAGATGCCCTTGAACCTGGAGATTTGGGACCCATGGGATGGGTACCATGCAGTATTACTTGAAAGGGTCTGCGTTGGCTCACCCAACCTCACCGAACCTCTCAGCCCCAAGAGTGTCCACCCTTATGTCTCAATCAGCTGTGGGTCTAGATATGGTCAATCCAGGTTGCATCACAGCCCCTGAACGAATTTTGTAAGAATTTCTCTCTCTTTCACTGCCTTTGTTTCACGGGTTTTGAAAAGTAATTTATTTTTATAATGGGGTTTAGCTGCTTTTCACGGCTGTGTTTATGCCGCTTTACACCCCCTTGACTCACTTACAGAGAGATATCAATACATAGGTTTGAAGATTCTTACTAGTCAGATATATTCTTGTGCGGTGAATAGGGGGTGTTGAGTCCAGTTCACTGAAAAAGGAATAGGTCTTGTCTCTTACATCTTGGGGTTATGGAACGGTACCTGAGCTAATTTGAAACCCTTGTTTTATGCATCACCCCACCTCACCTTTCCCGTTCAGCAGCCATAGTGTGTTTCCTAAACGTGGGACTCTGTTCTGTTTTGCAATTCAGTTCAAGTGTAGCGGTTTTTACATTCCCTCTAGAAGTGATATCTTATGATAAGTGTCTTTTTCTGTGTGACTTATTTCACTTAGAATCGTCGTACCTAAATCCACTCATCGTGCTGCTACTAGCCTTATGACGTTGATTTCATGGCTGAGTGATATTCCATTGTACATGAGGACCACAACTTCTTTATCCATTTTTCTCTTTCCTAGGATATTTAAGGTGTAATGAAGTGGGGGTTCTTGTCCACAGAGCAGCCCTAAACTTTGCGGTGCCTGTGTCTTGCTGATTTTTAGTTTTCCCAATTTATACGCCCATGAGTGGAAGTGCCCTATGCTCTCCAAGCTGTGTTTTTTAGATGTTTCAGAACACACCGTACACTTCTCCAGAGTGGCTGTTGGCAATTTACATCCCACCCATCAGCGTAGCAAGGCTCCCATTTCTCCATGGCCGGTCCTGCATTTCTGGTTTGGACACTTTTTTCCGCATGGCCCTTTTGCCCGCTGGGAAGCGAGACTTCTTTGGAGCGCTGATTGGCCTTTCCAGGTTGCTTGGTTGGCCAAAAAGGGCGTATGCGTTTTTTCCTGAATATATTCAGGAAAAAACGCATACGCCCTTTTTGGCCAAGGGCATCATTGTCCACGTTTTGCCGCTTTTCATGTGCTTTCAAGGCGATTCGAATCTACCTCCTGAAATCTGTTTCCTGCAATTCTGCCTTGCTTTCAAAGCCTCTTCGTTGCCTTCCCTTAATATATTTGTGGACGAGAGGTATCATTTAAAACTCTGCAGGTTTGTGAATTGCAGTGCCCCTGAGCTCCATTTTTCAACTCGCTTTTTTGGGAGCTGGCCGCCAAAGCGCAGGATTGCTTCAGGCCCTCTTCTGGTTCTGGGGGGCAGGCTGAGCTTGTGCTTAATTCTTCTTCCTGATGGGAAAATAGAGTGACCTGTGCCTGTCCCAACACCTAGAGCTAGTCTCTCATTGGTTCCCCCTCTTCCCCTTCATCCTCAGGACAAATTGCAACCTGTACGGAACAGGAGGTTAAAGGTGCTGATTCTCCAAGGAGGGAGATGTCTAGTAAATCAGCTGGAATGGCGAACCCGAGCAAAGGAGATGAGAAATGAGGTGCGTTTTAGAAACCTTTCCCGATCACACGGTGTACCATCTTCTGGGTTTCTCATGCCTGTTTTCGACGTAGGAAGATGCCCTTGAACCTGGAGATTTGGGACCCATGGGATGGGTACCATGCAGTATTACTTGAAAGGGTCTGCGTTGGCTCACCCAACCTCACCGAACCTCTCAGCCCCAAGAGTGTCCACCCTTATGTCTCAATCAGCTGTGGGTCTAGATATGGTCAATCCAGGTTGCATCACAGCCCCTGAACGAATTTTGTAAGAATTTCTCTCTCTTTCACTGTCTTTGTTTCACGGGTTTTGAAAAGTAATTTATTTTTATAATGGGGTTTAGCTGCTTTTCACGGCTGTGTTTATGCCGCTTTACACCCCCTTGACGCACTTACAGAGAGATATCAATACATAGGTTTGAAGATTCTTACTAGTCAGATATATTCTTGTGCGGTGAATAGGGGGTGTTGAGTCCAGTTCACTGAAAAAGGAATAGGTCTTGTCTCTTACATCTTGGGTTTATGGAACGGTACCTGAGCTAATTTGAAACCCTTGTTTTATGCATCACCCCACCTCACCTTTCCCGTTCAGCAGCCATAGTGTGTTTCCTAAACGTGGGACTCTGTTCTGTTTTGCAATTCAGTTCAAGTGTAGCGGTTTTTACATTCCCTCTAGAAGTGATATCTTATGATAAGTGTCTTTTTCTGTGTGACTTATTTCACTTAGAATCGTCGTACCTAAATCCACTCATCGTGCTGCTACTAGCCTTATGACGTTGATTTCATGGCTGCGTGATATTCCATTGTACGTGAGGACCACAACTTCTTTATCCATTTTTCTCTTTCCTAGGATATTTAAGGTGTAATGAAGTGGGGGTTCTTGTCCACAGAGCAGCCCTAAACTTTGGGGTGCCTGTGTCTTGCTGATTTTTAGTTTTCCCAATTTATACGCCCATGAGTGGAAGTGCCCTATGCTCTCCAAGCTGTGTTTTTTAGATGTTTCAGAACACACCGTACACTTCTCCAGAGTGGCTGTTGGCAATTTACATCCCACCCATCAGCGTAGCAAGGCTCCCATTTCTCCATGGCCGGTCCTGCATTTCTGGTTTGGACACTTTTTTCCGCATGGCCCTTTTGCCCGCTGGGAAGCGAGACTTCTTTGGAGCGCTGATTGGCCTTTCCAGGTTGCTTGGTTGGCCAAAAAGGGCGTATGCGTTTTTTCCTGAATATATTCAGGAAAAAACGCATACGCCCTTTTTGGCCAAGGGCATCATTGTCCACGTTTTGCCGCTTTTCATGTGCTTTCAAGGCGATTCGAATCTACCTCCTGAAATCTGTTTCCTGCAATTCTGCCTTGCTTTCAAAGCCTCTTCGTTGCCTTCCCTTAGTATATTTGTGGACGAGAGGTATCATTTAAAACTGTGCAGGTTTGTGAATTGCAGTGCCCCTGAGCTCCATTTTTCAACTCGCTTTTTTGGGAGCTGGCCGCAAAAGCGCAGGATTGCTTCAGGCCCTCTTCTGGTTCTGGGGGGCAGGCTGAGCTTGTGCTTAATTCTTCTTCCTGATGGGAAAATAGAGTGACCTGTGCCTGTCCCAACCCCTAGAGCTAGTCTCTCATTGGTTCCCCCTCTTCCCGTTCATCCTCAGGACAAATTGCAACCTGTACGGAACAGGAGGTTAAAGGTGCTGATTCTCCAAGGAGGGAGACGGCTAGTAAATCGGCTGGAATGGCGAACCCGAGCAAAGGAGATGAGAAATGAGGTGCGTTTTAGAAACCTTTCCCGATCACACGGTGTACCATCTTCTGGGTTTCTCATGCCTGTTTTCGACGTAGGAAGATGCCCTTGAACCTGGAGATTTGGGACCCATGGGATGGGTACCATGCAGTATTACTTGAAAGGGTCTGCGTTGGCTCACACAACCTCACCGAACCTCTCAGCCCCAAGAGTGTCCACCCTTATGTCTCAATCAGCTGTGGGTCTAGATATGGTCAATCCAGGTTGCATCACAGCCCCTGAACGAATTTTGTAAGAATTTCTCTCTCTTTCACTGTCTTTGTTTCACGGGTTTTGAAAAGTAATTTATTTTTATATTGGGGTTTAGCTGCTTTTCACGGCTGTGTTTATGCCGCTTTACACCCCCTTGACTCACTTACGGAGAGATATCAATACATAGGTTTGAAGATTCTTACTAGTCAGATATATTCTTGTGCGGTGAATAGGGGGTGTTGAGTCCAGTTCACTGAAAAAGGAATAGGTCTTGTCTCTTACATATTGGGTTTATGGAACGGTATCGGAGCTAATTTGAAACCCTTGTTTTATGCATCACCCCACCTCACCTTTCCCGTTCAGCAGCCATAGTGTGTTTCCTAAACGTGGGACTCTGTTCTGTTTTGCAATTCAGTTCAAGTGTAGCGGTTTTTACATTCCCTCTCTAAGTGATATCTTATGATAAGTGTCTTTTTCTGTGTGACTTATTTCACTTAGAATCGTCGTACCTAAATCCACTCATCGTGCTGCTACTAGCCTTATGACGTTGATTTCATGGCTGAGTGATATTCCATTGTACATGAGGACCACAACTTCTTTATCCATTTTTCTCTTTCCTAGGATATTTAAGGTGTAATGAAGTGGGGGTTCTTGTCCACAGAGCAGCCCTAAACTTTGGGGTGCCTGTGTCTTGCTGATTTTTAGTTTTCCCAATTTATACGCCCATGAGTGGAAGTGCCCTATGCTCTCCAAGCTGTGTTTTTTAGATGTTTCAGAACACACCGTACACTTCTCCAGAGTGGCTGTTGGCAATTTACATCCCACCCATCAGCGTAGCAAGGCTCCCATTTCTCCATGGCCGGTCCTGCATTTCTGGTTTGGACACTTTTTTCCGCATGGCCCTTTTGCCCGCTGGGAAGCGAGACTTCTTTGGAGCGCTGATTGGCCTTTCCAGGTTGCTTGGTTGGCCAAAAAGGGCGTATGCGTTTTTTCCTGAATATATTCAGGAAAAAACGCATACGCCCTTTTTGGCCAAGGGCATCATTGTCCACGTTTTGCCGCTTTTCATGTGCTTTCAAGGCGATTCGAATCTACCTCCTGAAATCTGTTTCCTGCAATTCTGCCTTGCTTTCAAAGCCTCTTCGTTGCCTTCCCTTAATATATTTGTGGACGAGAGGTATCATTTAAAACTCTGCAGGTTTGTGAATTGCAGTGCCCCTGAGCTCCATTTTTCAACTCGCTTTTTTGGGAGCTGGCCGCCAAAGCGCAGGATTGCTTCAGGCCCTCTTCTGGTTCTGGGGGGCAGGCTGAGCTTGTGCTTAATTCTTCTTCCTGATGGGAAAATAGAGTGACCTGTGCCTATCCCAACACCTAGAGCTAGTCTCTCATTGGTTCCCCCTCTTCCCCTTCATCCTCAGGACAAATTGCAACCTGTACGGAACAGGAGGTTAAAGGTGCTGATTCTCCAAGGAGGGAGATGGCTAGTAAATCAGCTGGAATGGCGAACCCGAGCAAAGGAGATGAGAAATGAGGTGCGTTTTAGAAACCTTTCCCGATCACACGGTGTACCATCTTCTGGGTTTCTCATGCCTGTTTTCGACGTAGGAAGATGCCCTTGAACCTGGAGATTTGGGACCCATGGGAT
Source organism: Balaenoptera acutorostrata (assembly GCF_949987535.1). Taxonomy (NCBI): domain Eukaryota; kingdom Metazoa; phylum Chordata; class Mammalia; order Artiodactyla; family Balaenopteridae; genus Balaenoptera; species Balaenoptera acutorostrata. The sequence continues at coordinate 85,803 of NW_026646168.1, forward strand.
GGGTACCATGCAGTATTACTTGAAAGGGTCTGCGTTGGCTCACCCAACCTCACCGAACCTCTCAGCCCCAAGAGTGTCCACCCTTATGTCTCAATCAGCTGTGGGTCTAGATATGGTCAATCCAGGTTGCATCACAGCCCCTGAACGAATTTTGTAAGAATTTCTCTCTCTTTCACTGTCTTTGTTTCACGGGTTTTGAAAAGTAATTTATTTTTATAATGGGGTTTAGCTGCTTTTCACGGCTGTGTTTATGCCGCTTTACACCCCCTTGACGCACTTACAGAGAGATATCAATACATAGGTTTGAAGATTCTTACTAGTCAGATATATTCTTGTGCGGTGAATAGGGGGTGTTGAGTCCAGTTCACTGAAAAAGGAATAGGTCTTGTCTCTTACATCTTGGGTTTATGGAACGGTACCTGAGCTAATTTGAAACCCTTGTTTTATGCATCACCCCACCTCACCTTTCCCGTTCAGCAGCCATAGTGTGTTTCCTAAACGTGGGACTCTGTTCTGTTTTGCAATTCAGTTCAAGTGTAGCGGTTTTTACATTCCCTCTAGAAGTGATATCTTATGATAAGTGTCTTTTTCTGTGTGACTTATTTCACTTAGAATCGTCGTACCTAAATCCACTCATCGTGCTGCTACTAGCCTTATGACGTTGATTTCATGGCTGCGTGATATTCCATTGTACGTGAGGACCACAACTTCTTTATCCATTTTTCTCTTTCCTAGGATATTTAAGGTGTAATGAAGTGGGGGTTCTTGTCCACAGAGCAGCCCTAAACTTTGGGGTGCCTGTGTCTTGCTGATTTTTAGTTTTCCCAATTTATACGCCCATGAGTGGAAGTGCCCTATGCTCTCCAAGCTGTGTTTTTTAGATGTTTCAGAACACACCGTACACTTCTCCAGAGTGGCTGTTGGCAATTTACATCCCACCCATCAGCGTAGCAAGGCTCCCATTTCTCCATGGCCGGTCCTGCATTTCTGGTTTGGACACTTTTTTCCGCATGGCCCTTTTGCCCGCTGGGAAGCGAGACTTCTTTGGAGCGCTGATTGGCCTTTCCAGGTTGCTTGGTTGGCCAAAAAGGGCGTATGCGTTTTTTCCTGAATATATTCAGGAAAAAACGCATACGCCCTTTTTGGCCAAGGGCATCATTGTCCACGTTTTGCCGCTTTTCATGTGCTTTCAAGGCGATTCGAATCTACCTCCTGAAATCTGTTTCCTGCAATTCTGCCTTGCTTTCAAAGCCTCTTCGTTGCCTTCCCTTAGTATATTTGTGGACGAGAGGTATCATTTAAAACTGTGCAGGTTTGTGAATTGCAGTGCCCCTGAGCTCCATTTTTCAACTCGCTTTTTTGGGAGCTGGCCGCAAAAGCGCAGGATTGCTTCAGGCCCTCTTCTGGTTCTGGGGGGCAGGCTGAGCTTGTGCTTAATTCTTCTTCCTGATGGGAAAATAGAGTGACCTGTGCCTGTCCCAACCCCTAGAGCTAGTCTCTCATTGGTTCCCCCTCTTCCCGTTCATCCTCAGGACAAATTGCAACCTGTACGGAACAGGAGGTTAAAGGTGCTGATTCTCCAAGGAGGGAGACGGCTAGTAAATCGGCTGGAATGGCGAACCCGAGCAAAGGAGATGAGAAATGAGGTGCGTTTTAGAAACCTTTCCCGATCACACGGTGTACCATCTTCTGGGTTTCTCATGCCTGTTTTCGACGTAGGAAGATGCCCTTGAACCTGGAGATTTGGGACCCATGGGATGGGTACCATGCAGTATTACTTGAAAGGGTCTGCGTTGGCTCACACAACCTCACCGAACCTCTCAGCCCCAAGAGTGTCCACCCTTATGTCTCAATCAGCTGTGGGTCTAGATATGGTCAATCCAGGTTGCATCACAGCCCCTGAACGAATTTTGTAAGAATTTCTCTCTCTTTCACTGTCTTTGTTTCACGGGTTTTGAAAAGTAATTTATTTTTATATTGGGGTTTAGCTGCTTTTCACGGCTGTGTTTATGCCGCTTTACACCCCCTTGACTCACTTACGGAGAGATATCAATACATAGGTTTGAAGATTCTTACTAGTCAGATATATTCTTGTGCGGTGAATAGGGGGTGTTGAGTCCAGTTCACTGAAAAAGGAATAGGTCTTGTCTCTTACATATTGGGTTTATGGAACGGTATCGGAGCTAATTTGAAACCCTTGTTTTATGCATCACCCCACCTCACCTTTCCCGTTCAGCAGCCATAGTGTGTTTCCTAAACGTGGGACTCTGTTCTGTTTTGCAATTCAGTTCAAGTGTAGCGGTTTTTACATTCCCTCTCTAAGTGATATCTTATGATAAGTGTCTTTTTCTGTGTGAATTATTTCACTTAGAATCGTCGTACCTAAATCCACTCATCGTGCTGCTACTAGCCTTATGACGTTGATTTCATGGCTGAGTGATATTCCATTGTACATGAGGACCACAACTTCTTTATCCATTTTTCTCTTTCCTAGGATATTTAAGGTGTAATGAAGTGGGGGTTCTTGTCCACAGAGCAGCCCTAAACTTTGGGGTGCCTGTGTCTTGCTGATTTTTAGTTTTCCCAATTTATACGCCCATGAGTGGAAGTGCCCTATGCTCTCCAAGCTGTGTTTTTTAGATGTTTCAGAACACACCGTACACTTCTCCAGAGTGGCTGTTGGCAATTTACATCCCACCCATCAGCGTAGCAAGGCTCCCATTTCTCCATGGCCGGTCCTGCATTTCTGGTTTGGACACTTTTTTCCGCATGGCCCTTTTGCCCGCTGGGAAGTGAGACTTCTTTGGAGCGCTGATTGGCCTTTCCAGGTTGCTTGGTTGGCCAAAAAGGGCGTATGCGTTTTTTCCTGAATATATTCAGGAAAAAACGCATACGCCCTTTTTGGCCAAGGGCATCATTGTCCACGTTTTGCCGCTTTTCATGTGCTTTCAAGGCGATTCGAATCTACCTCCTGAAATCTGTTTCCTGCAATTCTGCCTTGCTTTCAAAGCCTCTTCGTTGCCTTCCCTTAATATATTTGTGGACGAGAGGTATCATTTAAAACTCTGCAGGTTTGTGAATTGCAGTGCCCCTGAGCTCCATTTTTCAACTCGCTTTTTTGGGAGCTGGCCGCCAAAGCGCAGGATTGCTTCAGGCCCTCTTCTGGTTCTGGGGGGCAGGCTGAGCTTGTGCTTAATTCTTCTTCCTGATGGGAAAATAGAGTGACCTGTGCCTGTCCCAACACCTAGAGCTAGTCTCTCATTGGTTCCCCCTCTTCCCCTTCATCCTCAGGACAAATTGCAACCTGTACGGAACAGGAGGTTAAAGGTGCTGATTCTCCAAGGAGGGAGACGGCTAGTAAATCAGCTGGAATGGCGAACCCGAGCAAAGGAGATGAGAAATGAGGTGCGTTTTAGAAACCTTTCCCGATCACACGGTGTACCATCTTCTGGGTTTCTCATGCCTGTTTTCGACGTAGGAAGATGCCCTTGAACCTGGAGATTTGGGACCCATGGGATGGGTACCATGCAGTATTACTTGAAAGGGTCTGCGTTGGCTCACCCAACCTCACCGAACCTCTCAGCCCCAAGAGTGTCCACCCTTATGTCTCAATCAGCTGTGGGTCTAGATATGGTCAATCCAGGTTGCATCACAGCCCCTGAACGAATTTTGTAAGAATTTCTCTCTCTTTCACTGTCTTTGTTTCACGGGTTTTGAAAAGTAATTTATTTTTATATTGGGGTTTAGCTGCTTTTCACGGCTGTGTTTATGCCGCTTTACACCCCCTTGACTCACTTACGGAGAGATATCAATACATAGGTTTGAAGATTCTTACTAGTCAGATATATTCTTGTGCGGTGAATAGGGGGTGTTGAGTCCAGTTCACTGAAAAAGGAATAGGTCTTGTCTCTTACATATTGGGTTTATGGAACGGTATCGGAGCTAATTTGAAACCCTTGTTTTATGCATCACCCCACCTCACCTTTCCCGTTCAGCAGCCATAGTGTGTTTCCTAAACGTGGGACTCTGTTCTGTTTTGCAATTCAGTTCAAGTGTAGCGGTTTTTACATTCCCTCTCTAAGTGATATCTTATGATAAGTGTCTTTTTCTGTGTGAATTATTTCACTTAGAATCTTCGTACCTAAATCCACTCATCGTGCTGCTACTAGCCTTATGACGTTGATTTCATGGCTGAGTGATATTCCATTGTACATGAGGACCACAACTTCTTTATCCATTTTTCTCTTTCCTAGGATATTTAAGGTGTAATGAAGTGGGGGTTCTTGTCAACAGAGCAGCCCTAAACTTTGGGGTGCCTGTGTCTTGCTGATTTTTAGTTTTCCCAATTTATACGCCCATGAGTGGAAGTGCCCTATGCTCTCCAAGCTGTGTTTTTTAGATGTTTCAGAACACACCGTACACTTCTCCAGAGTGGCTGTTGGCAATTTACATCCCACCCATCAGCGTAGCAAGGCTCCCATTTCTCCATGGCCGGTCCTGCATTTCTGGTTTGGACACTTTTTTCCGCATGGCCCTTTTGCCCGCTGGGAAGCGAGACTTCTTTGGAGCGCTGATTGGCCTTTCCAGGTTGCTTGGTTGGCCAAAAAGGGCGTATGCGTTTTTTCCTGAATATATTCAGGAAAAAACGCATACGCCCTTTTTGGCCAAGGGCATCATTGTCCACGTTTTGCCGCTTTTCATGTGCTTTCAAGGCGATTCGAATCTACCTCCTGAAATCTGTTTCCTGCAATTCTGCCTTGCTTTCAAAGCCTCTTCGTTGCCTTCCCTTAATATATTTGTGGACGAGAGGTATCATTTAAAACTGTGCAGGTTTGTGAATTGCAGTGCCCCTGAGCTCCATTTTTCAACTCGCTTTTTTGGGAGCTGGCCGCAAAAGCGCAGGATTGCTTCAGGCCCTCTTCTGGTTCTGGGGGGCAGGCTGAGCTTGTGCTTAATTCTTCTTCCTGATGGGAAAATAGAGTGACCTGTGCCTGTCCCAACACCTAGAGCTAGTCTCTCATTGGTTCCCCCTCTTCCCGTTCATCCTCAGGACAAATTGCAACCTGTACGGAACAGGAGGTTAAAGGTGCTGATTCTCCAAGGATGGAGACGGCTAGTAAATCGGCTGGAATGGCGAACCCGAGCAAAGGAGATGAGAAATGAGGTGCGTTTTAGAAACCTTTCCCGATCACACGGTGTACCATCTTCTGGGTTTCTCATGCCTGTTTTCGACGTAGGAAGATGCCCTTGAACCTGGAGATTTGGGACCCATGGGATGGGTACCATGCAGTATTACTTGAAAGGGTCTGCGTTGGCTCACCCAACCTCACCGAACCTCTCAGCCCCAAGAGTGTCCACCCTTATGTCTCAATCAGCTGTGGGTCTAGATATGGTCAATCCAGGTTGCATCACAGCCCCTGAACGAATTTTGTAAGAATTTCTCTCTCTTTCACTGTCTTTGTTTCACGGGTTTTGAAAAGTAATTTATTTTTATAATGGGGTTTAGCTGCTTTTCACGGCTGTGTTTATGCCGCTTTACACCCCCTTGACTCACTTACAGAGAGATATCAATACATAGGTTTGAAGATTCTTACTAGTCAGATATATTCTTGTGTGGTGAATAGGGGGTGTTGAGTCCAGTTCACTGAAAAAGGAATAGGTCTTGTCTCTTACATATTGGGTTTATGGAACGGTATCTGAGCTAATTTGAAACCCTTGTTTTATGCATCACCCCACCTCACCTTTCCCGTTCAGCAGCCATAGTGTGTTTCCTAAACGTGGGACTCTGTTCTGTTTTGCAATTCAGTTCAAGGGTAGCGGTTTTTACATGCCCTCTAGAAGTGATATCTTATGATAAGTGTCTTTTTCTGTGTGACTTATTTCACTTAGAATCGTCGTACCTAAATCCACTCATCGTGCTGCTACTAGCCTTATGACGTTGATTTCATGGCTGAGTGATATTCCATTGTACATGAGGACCACAACTTCTTTATCCATTTTTCTCTTTCCTAGGATATTTAAGGTGTAATGAAGTGGGGGTTCTTGTCCACAGAGCAGCCCTAAACTTTGGGGTGCCTGTGTCTTGCTGATTTTTAGTTTTCTCAATTTATACGCCCATGAGTGGAAGTGCCCTATGCTCTCCAAGCTGTGTTTTTTAGATGTTTCAGAACACACCGTACACTTCTCCGGAGTGCCTGTTGGCAATTTACATCCCACCCATCAGCGTAGCAAGGCTCCCATTTCTCCATGGCCGGTCCTGCATTTCTGGTTTGGACACTTTTTTCCCCATGGCCCTTTTGCCCGCTGGGAAGCGAGACTTCTTTGGAGCGCTGATTGGCCTTTCCAGGTTGCTTGGTTGGCCAAAAAGGGCGTATGCGTTTTTTCCTGAATATATTCAGGAAAAAACGCATACGCCCTTTTTGGCCAAGGGCATCATTGTCCACGTTTTGCCGCTTTTCATGTGCTTTCAAGGCGATTCGAATCTACCTCCTGAAATCTGTTTCCTGCAATTCTGCCTTGCTTTCAAAGCCTCTTCGTTGCCTTCCCTTAATATATTTGTGGACGAGAGGTATCATTTAAAATTCTGCAGGTTTGTGAATTGCAGTGCCCCTGAGCTCCATTTTTCAACTCGCTTTTTTGGGAGCTGGCCGCAAAACCGCAGGATTGCTTCAGGCCCTCTTCTGGTTCTGGGGGGCAGGCTGAGCTTGTGCTTAATTCTTCTTCCTGATGGGAAAATAGAGTGACCTGTGCCTGTCCCAACACCTAGAGCTAGTCTCTCATTGGTTCCCCCTCTTCCCCTTCATCCTCAGGACAAATTGCAACCTGTATGGAACAGGAGGTTAAAGGTGCTGATTCTCCAAGGAGGGAGATGGCTAGTAAATCGGCTGGAATGGCGAACCCGAGCAAAGGAGATGAGAAATGAGGTGCGTTTTAGAAACCTATCCCGATCACACGGTGTACCGTCTTCTGGGTTTCTCATGCCTGTTTTCGACGTAGGAAGATGCCCTTGAACCTGGAGATTTGGGACCCATGGGATGGGTACCATGCAGTATTACTTGAAAGGGTCTGCGTTGGCTCACCCAACCTCACCGAACCTCTCAGCCCCAAGAGTGTCCACCCTTATGTCTCAATCAGCTGTGGGTCTAGATATGGTCAATCCAGGTTGCATCACAGCCCCTGAACGAATTTTGTAAGAATTTCTCTCTCTTTCACTGTCTTTGTTTCCCGGGTTTTGAAAAGTAATTTATTTTTATAATGGGGTTTAGCTGCTTTTCACGGCTGTGTTTATGCCGCTTTACACCCCCTTGACTCACTTACAGAGAGATATCAATACATAGGTTTGAAGATTCTTACTAGTCAGATATATTCTTGTGCGGTGAATAGGGGGTGTTGAGTCCAGTTCACTGAAAAAGGAATAGGTCTTGTCTCTTACATATTGGGTTTATGGAACGGTATCTGAGCTAATTTGAAACCCTTGTTTTATGCATCACCCCACCTCACCTTTCCCGTTCAGCAGCCATAGTGTGTTTCCTAAACGTGGGACTCTGTTCTGTTTTGCAATTCAGTTCAAGTGTAGCGGTTTTTACATTCCCTCTAGAAGTGATATCTTATGATAAGTGTCTTTTTCTGTGTGACTTATTTCACTTAGAATCGTCGTACCTAAATCCACTCATCGTGCTGCTACTAGCCTTATGACGTTGATTTCATGGCTGAGTGATATTCCATTGTACATGAGGACCACAACTTCTTTATCCATTTTTCTCTTTCCTAGGATATTTAAGGTGTAATGAAGTGGGGGTTCTTGTCCACAGAGCAGCCCTAAACTTTGGGGTGCCTCTGTCTTGCTGATTTTTAGTTTTCCCAATTTATACGCCCATGAGTGGAAGTGCCCTATGCTCTCCAAGCTGTGTTTTTAGGTGTTTCAGAACACACCGTACACTTCTCCGGAGTGCCTGTTGGCAATTTACATCCCACCCATCAGCGTAGCAAGGCTCCCATTTCTCCATGGCCGGTCCTGCATTTCTGGTTTGGACACTTTTTTCCCCATGGCCCTTTTGCCCGCTGGGAAGCGAGACTTCTTTGGAGCGCTGATTGGCCTTTCCAGGTTGCTTGGTTGGCCAGAAAGGGCGTATGCGTTTTTTCCTGAATATATTCAGGAAAAAACGCATACGCCCTTTTTGGCCAAGGGCATCATTGTCCACGTTTTGCCGCTTTTCATGTGCTTTCAAGGCGATTCGAATCTACCTCCTGAAATCTGTTTCCTGCAATTCTGCCTTGCTTTCAAAGCCTCTTCGTTGCCTTCCCTTAATATATTTGTGGACGAGAGGTATCATTTAAAACTCTGCAGGTTTGTGAATTGCAGTGCCCCTGAGCTCCATTTTTCAACTCGCTTTTTTGGGAGCTGGCCGCAAAAGCGCAGGATTGCTTCAGGCCCTCTTCTGGTTCTGGGGAGCAGGCTGAGCTTGTGCTTAATTCTTCTTCCTGATGGGAAAATAGAGTGACCTGTGCCTGTCCCAACACCTAGAGCTAGTCTCTCATTGGTTCCCCCTCTTCCCCTTCATCCTCAGGACAAATTGCAACCTGTACGGAACAGGAGGTTAAAGGTGCTGATTCTCCAAGGAGGGAGATGGCTAGTCAATCGGCTGGAATGGCGAACCCGAGCAAAGGAGATGAGAAATGAGGTGCGTTTTAGAAACCTTTCCCGATCACACGGTGTACCATCTTCTGGGTTTCTCATGCCTGTTTTCGACGTAGGAAGATGCCCTTGAACCTGGAGATTTGGGACCCATGGGATGGGTACCATGCAGTATTACTTGAAAGGGTCTGCGTTGGCTCACCCAACCTCACCGAACCTCTCAGCCCCAAGAGTGTCCACCCTTATGTCTCAATCAGCTGTGGGTCTAGATATGGTCAATCCAGGTTGCATCACAGCCCCTGAACGAATTTTGTAAGAATTTCTCTCTCTTTCACTGTCTTTGTTTCACGGGTTTTGAAAAGTAATTTATTTTTATAATGGGGTTTAGCTGCTTTTCACGGCTGTGTTTATGCCGCTTTACACCCCCTTGACTCACTTACAGAGAGATATCAATACATAGGTTTGAAGATTCTTACTAGTCAGATATATTCTTGTGCGGTGAATAGGGGGTGTTGAGTCCAGTTCACTGAAAAAGGAATAGGTCTTGTCTCTTACATATTGGGTTTATGGAACGGTATCGGAGCTAATTTGAAACCCTTGTTTTATGCATCACCCCACCTCACCTTTCCCGTTCAGCAGCCATAGTGTGTTTCCTAAACGTGGGACTCTGTTCTGTTTTGCAATTCAGTTCAAGTGTAGCGGTTTTTACATTCCCTCTAGAAGTGATATCTTATGATAAGTGTCTTTCTCTGTGTGACTTATTTCACTTAGAATCGTCGTACCTAAATCCACTCATCGTGCTGCTACTAGCCTTATGACGTTGATTTCATGGCTGAGTGATATTCCATTGTACATGAGGACCACAACTTCTTTATCCATTTTTCTCTTTCCTAGGATATTTAAGGTGTAATGAAGTGGGGGTTCTTGTCCACAGAGCAGCCCTAAACTTTGGGGTGCCTGTGTCTTGCTGATTTTTAGTTTTCCCAATTTATACGCCCATGAGTGGAAGTGCCCTATGCTCTCCAAGCTGTGTTTTTTAGATGTTTCAGAACACACCGTACACTTCTCCAGAGTGGCTGTTGGCAATTTACATCCCACCCATCAGCGTAGCAAGGCTCCCATTTCTCCATGGCCGGTCCTGCATTTCTGGTTTGGACACTTTTTTCCCCATGGCCCTTTTGCCCGCTGGGAAGTGAGACTTCTTTGGAGCGCTGATTGGCCTTTCCAGGTTGCTTGGTTGGCCAAAAAGGGCGTATGCGTTTTTTCCTGAATATATTCAGGAAAAAACGCATACGCCCTTTTTGGCCAAGGGCATCATTGTCCACGTTTTGCCGCTTTTCATGTGCTTTCAAGGCGATTCGAATCTACCTCCTGACATCTGTTTCCTGCAATTCTGCCTTGCTTTCAAAGCCTCTTCGTTGCCTTCCCTTAATATATTTGTGGACGAGAGGTATCATTTAAAACTCTGCAGGTTTGTGAATTGCAGTGCCCCTGAGCTCCATTTTTCAACTCGCTTTTTTGGGAGCTGGCCGCAAAACCGCAGGATTGCTTCAGGCCCTCTTCTGGTTCTGGGGGGCAGGCTGAGCTTGTGCTTAATTCTTCTTCCTGATGGGAAAATAGAGTGACCTGTGCCTGTCCCAACACCTAGAGCTAGTCTCTCATTGGTTCCCCCTCTTCCCCTTCATCCTCAGGACAAATTGCAACCTGTATGGAACAGGAGGTTAAAGGTGCTGATTCTCCAAGGAGGGAGATGGCTAGTAAATCGGCTGGAATGGCGAACCCGAGCAAAGGAGATGAGAAATGAGGTGCGTTTTAGAAACCTATCCCGATCACACGGTGTACCGTCTTCTGGGTTTCTCATGCCTGTTTTCGACGTAGGAAGATGCCCTTGAACCTGGAGATTTGGGACCCATGGGATGGGTACCATGCAGTATTACTTGAAAGGGTCTGCGTTGGCTCACCCAACCTCACCGAACCTCTCAGCCCCAAGAGTGTCCACCCTTATGTCTCAATCAGCTGTGGGTCTAGATATGGTCAATCCAGGTTGCATCACAGCCCCTGAACGAATTTTGTAAGAATTTCTCTCTCTTTCACTGTCTTTGTTTCACGGGTTTTGAAAAGTAATTTATTTTTATAATGGGGTTTAGCTGCTTTTCACGGCTGTGTTTATGCCGCTTTACACCCCCTTGACTCACTTACAGAGAGATATCAATACATAGGTTTGAAGATTCTTACTAGTCAGATATATTCTTGTGCGGTGAATAGGGGGTGTTGAGTCCAGTTCACTGAGCAAGGAATAGGTCTTGTCTCTTACATATTGGGTTTATGGAACGGTATCTGAGCTAATTTGAAACCCTTGTTTTATGCATCACCCCACCTCACCTTTCCCGTTCAGCAGCCATAGTGTGTTTCCTAAACGTGGGACTCTGTTCTGTTTTGCAATTCAGTTCAAGTGTAGCGGTTTTTACATTCCCTCTAGAAGTGATATCTTATGATAAGTGTCTTTTTCTGTGTGACTTATTTCACTTAGAATCGTCGTACCTAAATCCACTCATCGTGCTGCTACTAGCCTTATGACGTTGATTTCATGGCTGAGTGATATTCCATTGTACATGAGGACCACAACTTCTTTATCCATTTTTCTCTTTCCTAGGATATTTAAGGTGTAATGAAGTGGGGGTTCTTGTCCACAGAGCAGCCCTAAACTTTGGGGTGCCTCTGTCTTGCTGATTTTTAGTTTTCCCAATTTATACGCCCATGAGTGGAAGTGCCCTATGCTCTCCAAGCTGTGTTTTTAGGTGTTTCAGAACACACCGTACACTTCTCCGGAGTGCCTGTTGGCAATTTACATCCCACCCATCAGCGTAGCAAGGCTCCCATTTCTCCATGGCCGGTCCTGCATTTCTGGTTTGGACACTTTTTTCCCCATGGCCCTTTTGCCCGCTGGGAAGCGAGACTTCTTTGGAGCGCTGATTGGCCTTTCCAGGTTGCTTGGTTGGCCAGAAAGGGCGTATGCGTTTTTTCCTGAATATATTCAGGAAAAAACGCATACGCCCTTTTTGGCCAAGGGCATCATTGTCCACGTTTTGCCGCTTTTCATGTGCTTTCAAGGCGATTCGAATCTACCTCCTGAAATCTGTTTCCTGCAATTCTGCCTTGCTTTCAAAGCCTCTTCGTTGCCTTCCCTTAATATATTTGTGGACGAGAGGTATCATTTAAAACTCTGCAGGTTTGTGAATTGCAGTGCCCCTGAGCTCCATTTTTCAACTCGCTTTTTTGGGAGCTGGCCGCAAAAGCGCAGGATTGCTTCAGGCCCTCTTCTGGTTCTGGGGAGCAGGCTGAGCTTGTGCTTAATTCTTCTTCCTGATGGGAAAATAGAGTGACCTGTGCCTGTCCCAACACCTAGAGCTAGTCTCTCATTGGTTCCCCCTCTTCCCCTTCATCCTCAGGACAAATTGCAACCTGTACGGAACAGGAGGTTAAAGGTGCTGATTCTCCAAGGAGGGAGATGGCTAGTCAATCGGCTGGAATGGCGAACCCGAGCAAAGGAGATGAGAAATGAGGTGCGTTTTAGAAACCTTTCCCGATCACACGGTGTACCATCTTCTGGGTTTCTCATGCCTGTTTTCGACGTAGGAAGATGCCCTTGAACCTGGAGATTTGGGACCCATGGGATGGGTACCATGCAGTATTACTTGAAAGGGTCTGCGTTGGCTCACCCAACCTCACCGAACCTCTCAGCCCCAAGAGTGTCCACCCTTATGTCTCAATCAGCTGTGGGTCTAGATATGGTCAATCCAGGTTGCATCACAGCCCCTGAACGAATTTTGTAAGAATTTCTCTCTCTTTCACTGTCTTTGTTTCACGGGTTTTGAAAAGTAATTTATTTTTATAATGGGGTTTAGCTGCTTTTCACGGCTGTGTTTATGCCGCTTTACACCCCCTTGACTCACTTACAGAGAGATATCAATACATAGGTTTGAAGATTCTTACTAGTCAGATATATTCTTGTGCGGTGAATAGGGGGTGTTGAGTCCAGTTCACTGAAAAAGGAATAGGTCTTGTCTCTTACATATTGGGTTTATGGAACGGTATCGGAGCTAATTTGAAACCCTTGTTTTATGCATCACCCCACCTCACCTTTCCCGTTCAGCAGCCATAGTGTGTTTCCTAAACGTGGGACTCTGTTCTGTTTTGCAATTCAGTTCAAGTGTAGCGGTTTTTACATTCCCTCTAGAAGTGATATCTTATGATAAGTGTCTTTCTCTGTGTGACTTATTTCACTTAGAATCGTCGTACCTAAATCCACTCATCGTGCTGCTACTAGCCTTATGACGTTGATTTCATGGCTGAGTGATATTCCATTGTACATGAGGACCACAACTTCTTTATCCATTTTTCTCTTTCCTAGGATATTTAAGGTGTAATGAAGTGGGGGTTCTTGTCCACAGAGCAGCCCTAAACTTTGGGGTGCCTGTGTCTTGCTGATTTTTAGTTTTCCCAATTTATACGCCCATGAGTGGAAGTGCCCTATGCTCTCCAAGCTGTGTTTTTTAGATGTTTCAGAACACACCGTACACTTCTCCAGAGTGGCTGTTGGCAATTTACATCCCACCCATCAGCGTAGCAAGGCTCCCATTTCTCCATGGCCGGTCCTGCATTTCTGGTTTGGACACTTTTTTCCCCATGGCCCTTTTGCCCGCTGGGAAGTGAGACTTCTTTGGAGCGCTGATTGGCCTTTCCAGGTTGCTTGGTTGGCCAAAAAGGGCGTATGCGTTTTTTCCTGAATATATTCAGGAAAAAACGCATACGCCCTTTTTGGCCAAGGGCATCATTGTCCACGTTTTGCCGCTTTTCATGTGCTTTCAAGGCGATTCGAATCTACCTCCTGACATCTGTTTCCTGCAATTCTGCCTTGCTTTCAAAGCCTCTTCGTTGCCTTCCCTTAATATATTTGTGGACGAGAGGTATCATTTAAAACTCTGCAGGTTTGTGAATTGCAGTGCCCCTGAGCTCCATTTTTCAACTCGCTTTTTTGGGAGCTGGCCGCCAAAGCGCAGGATTGCTTCAGGCCCTCTTCTGGTTCTGGGGGGCAGGCTGAGCTTGTGCTTAATTCTTCTTCCTGATGGGAAAATAGAGTGACCTGTGCCTGTCCCAACACCTAGAGCTAGTCTCTCATTGGTTCCCCCTCTTCCCCTTCATCCTCAGGACAAATTGCAACCTGTACGGAACAGGAGGTTAAAGGTGCTGATTCTCCAAGGAGGGAGATGGCTAGTAAATCGGCTGGAATGGCGAACCCGAGCAAAGAAGATGAGAAATGAGGTGCGTTTTAGAAACCTTTCCCGATCACACGGTGTACCATCTTCTGGGTTTCTCATGCCTGTTTTCGACGTAGGAAGATGCCCTTGAACCTGGAGATTTGGGACCCATGGGATGGGTACCATGCAGTATTACTTGAAAGGGTCTGCGTTGGCTCACCCAACCTCACCGAACCTCTCAGCCCCAAGAGTGTCCACCCTTATGTCTCAATCAGCTGTGGGTCTAGATATGGTCAATCCAGGTTGCATCACAGCCCCTGAACGAATTTTGTAAGAATTTCTCTCTCTTTCACTGTCTTTGTTTCACGGGTTTTGAAAAGTAATTTATTTTTATAATGGGGTTTAGCTGCTTTTCACGGCTGTGTTTATGCCGCTTTACACCCCCTTGACTCACTTACAGAGAGATATCAATACATAGGTTTGAAGATTCTTACTAGTCAGATATATTCTTGTGCGGTGAATAGGGGGTGTTGAGTCCAGTTCACTGAGCAAGGAATAGGTCTTGTCTCTTACATATTGGGTTTATGGAACGGTATCTGAGCTAATTTGAAACCCTTGTTTTATGCATCACCCCACCTCACCTTTCCCGTTCAGCAGCCATAGTGTGTTTCCTAAACGTGGGACTCTGTTCTGTTTTGCAATTCAGTTCAAGTGTAGCGGTTTTTACATTCCCTCTAGAAGTGATATCTTATGATAAGTGTCTTTTTCTGTGTGACTTATTTCACTTAGAATCGTCGTACCTAAATCCACTCATCGTGCTGCTACTAGCCTTATGACGTTGATTTCATGGCTGAGTGATATTCCATTGTACATGAGGACCACAACTTCTTTATCCATTTTTCTCTTTCCTAGGATATTTAAGGTGTAATGAAGTGGGGGTTCTTGTCCACAGAGCAGCCCTAAACTTTGGGGTGCCTCTGTCTTGCTGATTTTTAGTTTTCCCAATTTATACGCCCATGAGTGGAAGTGCCCTATGCTCTCCAAGCTGTGTTTTTAGGTGTTTCAGAACACACCGTACACTTCTCCGGAGTGCCTGTTGGCAATTTACATCCCACCCATCAGCGTAGCAAGGCTCCCATTTCTCCATGGCCGGTCCTGCATTTCTGGTTTGGACACTTTTTTCCCCATGGCCCTTTTGCCCGCTGGGAAGCGAGACTTCTTTGGAGCGCTGATTGGCCTTTCCAGGTTGCTTGGTTGGCCAAAAAGGGCGTATGCGTTTTTTCCTGAATATATTCAGGAAAAAACGCATACGCCCTTTTTGGCCAAGGGCATCATTGTCCACGTTTTGCCGCTTTTCATGTGCTTTCAAGGCGATTCGAATCTACCTCCTGAAATCTGTTTCCTGCAATTCTGCCTTGCTTTCAAAGCCTCTTCGTTGCCTTCCCTTAATATATTTGTGGACGAGAGGTATCATTTAAAATTCTGCAGGTTTGTGAATTGCAGTGCCCCTGAGCTCCATTTTTCAACTCGCTTTTTTGGGAGCTGGCCGCAAAAGCGCAGGATTGCTTCAGGCCCTCTTCTGGTTCTGGGGAGCAGGCTGAGCTTGTGCTTAATTCTTCTTCCTGATGGGAAAATAGAGTGACCTGTGCCTGTCCCAACACCTAGAGCTAGTCTCTCATTGGTTCCCCCTCTTCCCCTTCATCCTCAGGACAAATTGCAACCTGTACGGAACAGGAGGTTAAAGGTGCTGATTCTCCAAGGAGGGAGATGGCTAGTCAATCGGCTGGAATGGCGAACCCGAGCAAAGGAGATGAGAAATGAGGTGCGTTTTAGAAACCTTTCCCGATCACACGGTGTACCATCTTCTGGGTTTCTCATGCCTGTTTTCGACGTAGGAAGATGCCCTTGAACCTGGAGATTTGGGACCCATGGGATGGGTACCATGCAGTATTACTTGAAAGGGTCTGCGTTGGCTCACCCAACCTCACCGAACCTCTCAGCCCCAAGAGTGTCCACCCTTATGTCTCAATCAGCTGTGGGTCTAGATATGGTCAATCCAGGTTGCATCACAGCCCCTGAACGAATTTTGTAAGAATTTCTCTCTCTTTCACTGTCTTTGTTTCACGGGTTTTGAAAAGTAATTTATTTTTATAATGGGGTTTAGCTGCTTTTCACGGCTGTGTTTATGCCGCTTTACACCCCCTTGACTCACTTACAGAGAGATATCAATACATAGGTTTGAAGATTCTTACTAGTCAGATATATTCTTGTGCGGTGAATAGGGGGTGTTGAGTCCAGTTCACTGAAAAAGGAATAGGTCTTGTCTCTTACATATTGGGTTTATGGAACGGTATCTGAGCTAATTTGAAACCCTTGTTTTATGCATCACCCCACCTCACCTTTCCCGTTCAGCAGCCATAGTGTGTTTCCTAAACGTGGGACTCTGTTCTGTTTTGCAATTCAGTTCAAGTGTAGCGGTTTTTACATTCCCTCTAGAAGTGATATCTTATGATAAGTGTCTTTTTCTGTGTGACTTATTTCACTTAGAATCGTCGTACCTAAATCCACTCATCGTGCTGCTACTAGCCTTATGACGTTGATTTCATGGCTGAGTGATATTCCATTGTACATGAGGACCACAACTTCTTTATCCATTTTTCTCTTTCCTAGGATATATAAGGTGTAATGAAGTGGGGGTTCTTGTCCACAGAGCAGCCCTAAACTTTGGGGTGCCTCTGTCTTGCTGATTTTTAGTTTTCCCAATTTATACGCCCATGAGTGGAAGTGCCCTATGCTCTCCAAGCTGTGTTTTTAGGTGTTTCAGAACACACCGTACACTTCTCCGGAGTGCCTGTTGGCAATTTACATCCCACCCATCAGCGTAGCAAGGCTCCCATTTCTCCATGGCCGGTCCTGCATTTCTGGTTTGGACACTTTTTTCCCCATGGCCCTTTTGCCCGCTGGGAAGCGAGACTTCTTTGGAGCGCTGATTGGCCTTTCCAGGTTGCTTGGTTGGCCAAAAAGGGCGTATGCGTTTTTTCCTGAATATATTCAGGAAAAAACGCATACGCCCTTTTTGGCCAAGGGCATCATTGTCCACGTTTTGCCGCTTTTCATGTGCTTTCAAGGCGATTCGAATCTACCTCTTGAAATCTGTTTCCTGCAATTCTGCCTTGCTTTCAAAGCCTCTTCGTTGCCTTCCCTTAATATATTTGTGGACGAGAGGTATCATTTAAAATTCTGCAGGTTTGTGAATTGCAGTGCCCCTGAGCTCCATTTTTCAACTCGCTTTTTTGGGAGCTGGCCGCAAAACCGCAGGATTGCTTCAGGCCCTCTTCTGGTTCTGGGGTCATGCTGAGCTTGTGCTTAATTCTTCTTCCTGATGGGAAAATAGAGTGACCTGTGCCTGTCCCAACACCTAGAGCTAGTCTCTCATTGGTTCCCCCTCTTCCCCTTCATCCTCAGGACAAATTGCAACCTGTACGGAACAGGAGGTTAAAGGTGGTGATTCTCCAAGGAGGGAGATGGCTAGTAAATCGGCTGGAATGGCGAACCCGAGCAAAGGAGATGAGAAATGAGGTGCGTTTTAGAAACCTATCCCGATCACACGGTGTACCGTCTTCTGGGTTTCTCATGCCTGTTTTCGACGTAGGAAGATGCCCTTGAACCTGGAGATTTGGGACCCATGGAATGGGTACCATGCAGTATTACTTGAAAGGGTCTGCGTTGGCTCACCCAACCTCACCGAACCTCTCAGCCCCAAGAGTGTCCACCCTTATGTCTCAATCAGCTGTGGGTCTAGATATGGTCAATCCAGGTTGCATCACAGCCCCTGAACGAATTTTGTAAGAATTTCTCTCTCTTTCACTGTCTTTGTTTCACGGGTTTTGAAAAGTAATTTATTTTTATAATGGGGTTTAGCTGCTTTTCACGGCTGTGTTTATGCCGCTTTACACCCCCTTGACTCACTTACAGAGAGATATCAATACATAGGTTTGAAGATTCTTACTAGTCAGATATATTCTTGTGCGGTGAATAGGGGGTGTTGAGTCCAGTTCACTGAAAAAGGAATAGGTCTTGTCTCTTACATATTGGGTTTATGGAACGGTATCTGAGCTAATTTGAAACCCTTGTTTTATGCATCACCCCACCTCACCTTTCCCGTTCAGCAGCCATAGTGTGTTTCCTAAACGTGGGACTCTGTTCTGTTTTGCAATTCAGTTCAAGTGTAGCGGTTTTTACATTCCCTCTAGAAGTGATATCTTATGATAAGTGTCTTTTTCTGTGTGACTTATTTCACTTAGAATCGTCGTACCTAAATCCACTCATCGTGCTGCTACTAGCCTTATGACGTTGATTTCATGGCTGAGTGATATTCCATTGTACATGAGGACCACAACTTCTTTATCCATTTTTCTCTTTCCTAGGATATTTAAGGTGTAATGAAGTGGGGGTTCTTGTCCACAGAGCAGCCCTAAACTTTGGGGTGCCTCTGTCTTGCTGATTTTTAGTTTTCCCAATTTATACGCCCATGAGTGGAAGTGCCCTATGCTCTCCAAGCTGTGTTTTTAGGTGTTTCAGAACACACCGTACACTTCTCCGGAGTGCCTGTTGGCAATTTACATCCCACCCATCAGCGTAGCAAGGCTCCCATTTCTCCATGGCCGGTCCTGCATTTCTGGTTTGGACACTTTTTTCCCCATGGCCCTTTTGCCCGCTGGGAAGCGAGACTTCTTTGGAGCGCTGATTGGCCTTTCCAGGTTGCTTGGTTGGCCAAAAAGGGCGTATGCGTTTTTTCCTGAATATATTCAGGAAAAAACGCATACGCCCTTTTTGGCCAAGGGCATCATTGTCCACGTTTTGCCGCTTTTCATGTGCTTTCAAGGCGATTCGAATCTACCTCCTGAAATCTGTTTCCTGCAATTCTGCCTTGCTTTCAAAGCCTCTTCGTTGCCTTCCCTTAATATATTTGTGGACGAGAGGTATCATTTAAAATTCTGCAGGTTTGTGAATTGCAGTGCCCCTGAGCTCCATTTTTCAACTCGCTTTTTTGGGAGCTGGCCGCAAAAGCGCAGGATTGCTTCAGGCCCTCTTCTGGTTCTGGGGAGCAGGCTGAGCTTGTGCTTAATTCTTCTTCCTGATGGGAAAATAGAGTGACCTGTGCCTGTCCCAACACCTAGAGCTAGTCTCTCATTGGTTCCCCCTCTTCCCGTTCATCCTCAGGACAAATTGCAACCTGTACGGAACAGGAGGTTAAAGGTGCTGATTCTCCAAGGAGGGAGATGGCTAGTAAATCGGCTGGAATGGCGAACCCGAGCAAAGGAGATGAGAAATGAGGTGCGTTTTAGAAACCTTTCCCGATCACACGGTGTACCATCTTCTGGGTTTCTCATGCCTGTTTTCGACGTAGGAAGATGCCCTTGAACCTGGAGATTTGGGACCCATGGGATGGGTACCATGCAGTATTACTTGAAAGGGTCTGCGTTGGCTCACCCAACCTCACCGAACCTCTCAGCCCCAAGAGTGTCCACCCTTATGTCTCAATCAGCTGTGGGTCTAGATATGGTCAATCCAGGTTGCATCACAGCCCCTGAACGAATTTTGTAAGAATTTCTCTCTCTTTCACTGTCTTTGTTTCACGGGTTTTGAAAAGTAATTTATTTTTATAATGGGGTTTAGCTGCTTTTCACGGCTGTGTTTATGCCGCTTTACACCCCCTTGACTCACTTACAGAGAGATATCAATACATAGGTTTGAAGATTCTTACTAGTCAGATATATTCTTGTGCGGTGAATAGGGGGTGTTGAGTCCAGTTCACTGAAAAAGGAATAGGTCTTGTCTCTTACATATTGTGTTTATGGAACGGTATCTGAGCTAATTTGAAACCCTTGTTTTATGCATCACCCCACCTCACCTTTCCCGTTCAGCAGCCATAGTGTGTTTCCTAAACGTGGGACTCTGTTCTGTTTTGCAATTCAGTTCAAGTGTAGCGGTTTTTACATTCCCTCTAGAAGTGATATCTTATGATAAGTGTCTTTCTCTGTGTGACTTATTTCACTTAGAATCGTCGTACCTAAATCCACTCATCGTGCTGCTACTAGCCTTATGACGTTGATTTCATGGCTGAGTGATATTCCATTGTACATGAGGACCACAACTTCTTTATCCATTTTTCTCTTTCCTAGGATATTTAAGGTGTAATGAAGTGGGGGTTCTTGTCCACAGAGCAGCCCTAAACTTTGGGGTGCCTGTGTCTTGCTGATTTTTAGTTTTCCCAATTTATACGCCCATGAGTGGAAGTGCCCTATGCTCTCCAAGCTGTGTTTTTTAGATGTTTCAGAACACACCGTACACTTCTCCAGAGTGGCTGTTGGCAATTTACATCCCACCCATCAGCGTAGCAAGGCTCCCATTTCTCCATGGCCGGTCCTGCATTTCTGGTTTGGACACTTTTTTCCCCATGGCCCTTTTGCCCGCTGGGAAGTGAGACTTCTTTGGAGCGCTGATTGGCCTTTCCAGGTTGCTTGGTTGGCCAAAAAGGGCGTATGCGTTTTTTCCTGAATATATTCAGGAAAAAACGCATACGCCCTTTTTGGCCAAGGGCATCATTGTCCACGTTTTGCCGCTTTTCATGTGCTTTCAAGGCGATTCGAATCTACCTCCTGACATCTGTTTCCTGCAATTCTGCCTTGCTTTCAAAGCCTCTTCGTTGCCTTCCCTTAATATATTTGTGGACGAGAGGTATCATTTAAAACTCTGCAGGTTTGTGAATTGCAGTGCCCCTGAGCTCCATTTTTCAACTCGCTTTTTTGGGAGCTGGCCGCCAAAGCGCAGGATTGCTTCAGGCCCTCTTCTGGTTCTGGGGGGCAGGCTGAGCTTGTGCTTAATTCTTCTTCCTGATGGGAAAATAGAGTGACCTGTGCCTGTCCCAACACCTAGAGCTAGTCTCTCATTGGTTCCCCCTCTTCCCCTTCATCCTCAGGACAAATTGCAACCTGTACGGAACAGGAGGTTAAAGGTGCTGATTCTCCAAGGAGGGAGATGGCTAGTAAATCGGCTGGAATGGCGAACCCGAGCAAAGGAGATGAGAAATGAGGTGCGTTTTAGAAACCTTTCCCGATCACACGGTGTACCATCTTCTGGGTTTCTCATGCCTGTTTTCGACGTAGGAAGATGCCCTTGAACCTGGAGATTTGGGACCCATGGGATGGGTACCATGCAGTATTACTTGAAAGGGTCTGCGTTGGCTCACCCAACCTCACCGAACCTCTCAGCCCCAAGAGTGTCCACCCTTATGTCTCAATCAGCTGTGGGTCTAGATATGGTCAATCCAGGTTGCATCACAGCCCCTGAACGAATTTTGTAAGAATTTCTCTCTCTTTCACTGTCTTTGTTTCACGGGTTTTGAAAAGTAATTTATTTTTATAATGGGGTTTAGCTGCTTTTCACGGCTGTGTTTATGCCGCTTTACACCCCCTTGACTCACTTACAGAGAGATATCAATACATAGGTTTGAAGATTCTTACTAGTCAGATATATTCTTGTGCGGTGAATAGGGGGTGTTGAGTCCAGTTCACTGAGCAAGGAATAGGTCTTGTCTCTTACATATTGGGTTTATGGAACGGTATCTGAGCTAATTTGAAACCCTTGTTTTATGCATCACCCCACCTCACCTTTCCCGTTCAGCAGCCATAGTGTGTTTCCTAAACGTGGGACTCTGTTCTGTTTTGCAATTCAGTTCAAGTGTAGCGGTTTTTACATTCCCTCTAGAAGTGATATCTTATGATAAGTGTCTTTTTCTGTGTGACTTATTTCACTTAGAATCGTCGTACCTAAATCCACTCATCGTGCTGCTACTAGCCTTATGACGTTGATTTCATGGCTGAGTGATATTCCATTGTACATGAGGACCACAACTTCTTTATCCATTTTTCTCTTTCCTAGGATATTTAAGGTGTAATGAAGTGGGGGTTCTTGTCCACAGAGCAGCCCTAAACTTTGGGGTGCCTCTGTCTTGCTGATTTTTAGTTTTCCCAATTTATACGCCCAAGAGTGGAAGTGCCCTATGCTCTCCAAGCTGTGTTTTTAGGTGTTTCAGAACACACCGTACACTTCTCCGGAGTGCCTGTTGGCAATTTACATCCCACCCATCAGCGTAGCAAGGCTCCCATTTCTCCATGGCCGGTCCTGCATTTCTGGTTTGGACACTTTTTTCCCCATGGCCCTTTTGCCCGCTGGGAAGCGAGACTTCTTTGGAGCGCTGATTGGCCTTTCCAGGTTGCTTGGTTGGCCAAAAAGGGCGTATGCGTTTTTTCCTGAATATATTCAGGAAAAAACGCATACGCCCTTTTTGGCCAAGGGCATCATTGTCCACGTTTTGCCGCTTTTCATGTGCTTTCAAGGCGATTCGAATCTACCTCCTGAAATCTGTTTCCTGCAATTCTGCCTTGCTTTCAAAGCCTCTTCGTTGCCTTCCCTTAATATATTTGTGGACGAGAGGTATCATTTAAAATTCTGCAGGTTTGTGAATTGCAGTGCCCCTGAGCTCCATTTTTCAACTCGCTTTTTTGGGAGCTGGCCGCAAAAGCGCAGGATTGCTTCAGGCCCTCTTCTGGTTCTGGGGAGCAGGCTGAGCTTGTGCTTAATTCTTCTTCCTGATGGGAAAATAGAGTGACCTGTGCCTGTCCCAACACCTAGAGCTAGTCTCTCATTGGTTCCCCCTCTTCCCGTTCATCCTCAGGACAAATTGCAACCTGTACGGAACAGGAGGTTAAAGGTGCTGATTCTCCAAGGAGGGAGATGGCTAGTAAATCGGCTGGAATGGCGAACCCGAGCAAAGGAGATGAGAAATGAGGTGCGTTTTAGAAACCTATCCCGATCACACGGTGTACCATCTTCTGGGTTTCTCATGCCTGTTTTCGACGTAGGAAGATGCCCTTGAACCTGGAGATTTGGGACCCATGGGATGGGTACCATGCAGTATTACTTGAAAGGGTCTGCGTTGGCTCACCCAACCTCACCGAACCTCTCAGCCCCAAGAGTGTCCACCCTTATGTCTCAATCAGCTGTGGGTCTAGATATGGTCAATCCAGGTTGCATCACAGCCCCTGAACGAATTTTGTAAGAATTTCTCTCTCTTTCACTGCCTTTGTTTCACGGGTTTTGAAGAGTAATTTATTTTTATAATGGGGTTTAGCTGCTTTTCACGGCTGTGTTTATGCCGCTTTACACCCCCTTGACTCACTTACAGAGAGATATCAATACATAGGTTTGAAGATTCTTACTAGTCAGATATATTCTTGTGCGGTGAATAGGGGGTGTTGAGTCCAGTTCACTGAAAAAGAAATAGGTCTTGTCTCTTACATCTTGGGGTTATGGAACGGTACCTGAGCTAATTTGAAACCCTTGTTTTATGCATCACCCCACCTCACCTTTCCCGTTCAGCAGCCATAGTGTGTTTCCTAAACGTGGGACTCTGTTCTGTTTTGCAATTCAGTTCAAGTGTAGCGGTTTTTACATTCCCTCTAGAAGTGATATCTTATGATAAGTGTCTTTTTCTGTGTGACTTATTTCACTTAGAATCGTCGTACCTAAATCCACTCATCGTGCTGCTACTAGCCTTATGACGTTGATTTCATGGCTGAGTGATATTCCATTGTACATGAGGACCACAACTTCTTTATCCATTTTTCTCTTTCCTAGGATATTTAAGGTGTAATGAAGTGGGGGTTCTTGTCCACAGAGCAGCCCTAAACTTTGGGGTGCCTGTGTCTTGCTGATTTTTAGTTTTCCCAATTTATACGCCCATGAGTGGAAGTGCCCTATGCTCTCCAAGCTGTGTTTTTTAGATGTTTCAGAACACACCGTACACTTCTCCAGAGTGGCTGTTGGCAATTTACATCCCACCCATCAGCGTAGCAAGGCTCCCATTTCTCCATGGCCGGTCCTGCATTTCTGGTTTGGACACTTTTTTCCCCATGGCCCTTTTGCCTGCTGGGAAGCGAGACTTCTTTGGAGCGCTGATTGGCCTTTCCAGGTTGCTTGGTTGGCCAAAAAGGGCGTATGCGTTTTTTCCTGAATATATTCAGGAAAAAACGCATACGCCCTTTTTGGCCAAGGGCATCATTGTCCACGTTTTGCCGCTTTTCATGTGCTTTCAAGGCGATTCGAATCTACCTCCTGACATCTGTTTCCTGCAATTCTGCCTTGCTTTCAAAGCCTCTTCGTTGCCTTCCCTTAATATATTTGTGGACGAGAGGTATCATTTAAAACTCTGCAGGTTTGTGAATTGCAGTGCCCCTGAGCTCCATTTTTCAACTCGCTTTTTTGGGAGCTGGCCGCCAAAGCGCAGGATTGCTTCAGGCCCTCTTCTGGTTCTGGGGGGCAGGCTGAGCTTGTGCTTAATTCTTCTTCCTGATGGGAAAATAGAGTGACCTGTGCCTGTCCCAACACCTAGAGCTAGTCTCTCATTGGTTCCCCCTCTTCCCCTTCATCCTCAGGACAAATTGCAACCTGTACGGAACAGGAGGTTAAAGGTGCTGATTCTCCAAGGAGGGAGATGGCTAGTAAATCGGCTGGAATGGCGAACCCGAGCAAAGGAGATGAGAAATGAGGTGCGTTTTAGAAACCTTTCCCGATCACACGGTGTACCATCTTCTGGGTTTCTCATGCCTGTTTTCGACGTAGGAAGATGCCCTTGAACCTGGAGATTTGGGACCCATGGGATGGGTACCATGCAGTATTACTTGAAAGGGTCTGCGTTGGCTCACCCAACCTCACCGAACCTCTCAGCCCCAAGAGTGTCCACCCTTATGTCTCAATCAGCTGTGGGTCTAGATATGGTCAATCCAGGTTGCATCACAGCCCCTGAACGAATTTTGTAAGAATTTCTCTCTCTTTCACTGTCTTTGTTTCACGGGTTTTGAAAAGTAATTTATTTTTATAATGGGGTTTAGCTGCTTTTCACGGCTGTGTTTATGCCGCTTTACACCCCCTTGACTCACTTACAGAGAGATATCAATACATAGGTTTGAAGATTCTTACTAGTCAGATATATTCTTGTGCGGTGAATAGGGGGTGTTGAGTCCAGTTCACTGAGCAAGGAATAGGTCTTGTCTCTTACATATTGGGTTTATGGAACGGTATCGGAGCTAATTTGAAACCCTTGTTTTATGCATCACCCCACCTCACCTTTCCCGTTCAGCAGCCATAGTGTGTTTCCTAAACGTGGGACTCTGTTCTGTTTTGCAATTCAGTTCAAGTGTAGCGGTTTTTACATTCCCTCTAGAAGTGATATCTTATGATAAGTGTCTTTTTCTGTGTGACTTATTTCACTTAGAATCGTCGTACCTAAATCCACTCATCGTGCTGCTACTAGCCTTATGACGTTGATTTCATGGCTGAGTGATATTCCATTGTACATGAGGACCACAACTTCTTTATCCATTTTTCTCTTTCCTAGGATATTTAAGGTGTAATGAAGTGGGGGTTCTTGTCCACAGAGCAGCCCTAAACTTTGGGGTGCCTGTGTCTTGCTGATTTTTAGTTTTCCCAATTTATACGCCCATGAGTGGAAGTGCCCTATGCTCTCCAAGCTGTGTTTTTAGGTGTTTCAGAACACACCGTACACTTCTCCGGAGTGCCTGTTGGCAATTTATATCCCACCCATCAGCGTAGCAAGGCTCCCATTTCTCCATGGCCGGTCCTGCATTTCTGGTTTGGACACTTTTTTCCCCATGGCCCTTTTGCCCGCTGGGAAGCGAGACTTCTTTGGAGCGCTGATTGGCCTTTCCAGGTTGCTTGGTTGGCCAAAAAGGGCGTATGCGTTTTTTCCTGAATATATTCAGGAAAAAACGCATACGCCCTTTTTGGCCAAGGGCATCATTGTCCACGTTTTGCCGCTTTTCATGTGCTTTCAAGGCGATTCGAATCTACCTCCTGAAATCTGTTTCCTGCAATTCTGCCTTGCTTTCAAAGCCTCTTCGTTGCCTTCCCTTAATATATTTGTGGACGAGAGGTATCATTTAAAATTCTGCAGGTTTGTGAATTGCAGTGCCCCTGAGCTCCATTTTTCAACTCGCTTTTTTGGGAGCTGGCCGCCAAAGCGCAGGATTGCTTCAGGCCCTCTTCTGGTTCTGGGGGGCAGGCTGAGCTTGTGCTTAATTCTTCTTCCTGATGGGAAAATAGAGTGACCTGTGCCTGTCCCAACACCTAGAGCTAGTCTCTCATTGGTTCCCCCTCTTCCCCTTCATCCTCAGGACAAATTGCAACCTGTACGGAACAGGAGGTTAAAGGTGCTGATTCTCCAAGGAGGGAGATGGCTAGTAAATCGGCTGGAATGGCGAACCCGAGCAAAGGAGATGAGAAATGAGGTGCGTTTTAGAAACCTTTCCCGATCACACGGTGTACCATCTTCTGGGTTTCTCATGCCTGTTTTCGACGTAGGAAGATGCCCTTGAACCTGGACATTTGGGACCCATGGGATGGGTACCATGCAGTATTACTTGAAAGGGTCTGCGTTGGCTCACCCAACCTCACCGAACCTCTCAGCCCCAAGAGTGTCCACCCTTATGTCTCAATCAGCTGTGGGTCTAGATATGGTCAATCCAGGTTGCATCACAGCCCCTGAACGAATTTTGTAAGAATTTCTCTCTCTTTCACTGTCTTTGTTTCACGGGTTTTGAAAAGTAATTTATTTTTATAATGGGGTTTAGCTGCTTTTCACGGCTGTGTTTATGCCGCTTTACACCCCCTTGACTCACTTACAGAGAGATATCAATACATAGGTTTGAAGATTCTTACTAGTCAGATATATTCTTGTGCGGTGAATAGGGGGTGTTGAGTCCAGTTCACTGAAAAAGAAATAGGTCTTGTCTCTTACATATTGGGTTTATGGAACGGTATCGGAGCTAATTTGAAACCCTTGTTTTATGCATCACCCCACCTCACCTTTCCCGTTCAGCAGCCATAGTGTGTTTCCTAAACGTGGGACTCTGTTCTGTTTTGCAATTCAGTTCAAGTGTAGCGGTTTTTACATTCCCTCTAGAAGTGATATCTTATGATAAGTGTCTTTTTCTGTGTGACTTATTTCACTTAGAATCGTCGTACCTAAATCCACTCATCGTGCTGCTACTAGCCTTATGACGTTGATTTCATGGCTGAGTGATATTCCATTGTACATGAGGACCACAACTTCTTTATCCATTTTTCTCTTTCCTAGGATATTTAAGGTGTAATGAAGTGGGGGTTCTTGTCCACAGAGCAGCCCTAAACTTTGGGGTGCCTGTGTCTTGCTGATTTTTAGTTTTCCCAATTTATACGCCCATGAGTGGAAGTGCCCTATGCTCTCCAAGCTGTGTTTTTAGGTGTTTCAGAACACACCGTACACTTCTCCGGAGTGCCTGTTGGCAATTTATATCCCACCCATCAGCGTAGCAAGGCTCCCATTTCTCCATGGCCGGTCCTGCATTTCTGGTTTGGACACTTTTTTCCCCATGGCCCTTTTGCCCGCTGGGAAGCGAGACTTCTTTGGAGCGCTGATTGGCCTTTCCAGGTTGCTTGGTTGGCCAAAAAGGGCGTATGCGTTTTTTCCTGAATATATTCAGGAAAAAACGCATACGCCCTTTTTGGCCAAGGGCATCATTGTCCACGTTTTGCCGCTTTTCATGTGCTTTCAAGGCGATTCGAATCTACCTCCTGAAATCTGTTTCCTGCAATTCTGCCTTGCTTTCAAAGCCTCTTCGTTGCCTTCCCTTAATATATTTGTGGACGAGAGGTATCATTTAAAATTCTGCAGGTTTGTGAATTGCAGTGCCCCTGAGCTCCATTTTTCAACTCGCTTTTTTGGGAGCTGGCCGCCAAAGCGCAGGATTGCTTCAGGCCCTCTTCTGGTTCTGGGGGGCAGGCTGAGCTTGTGCTTAATTCTTCTTCCTGATGGGAAAATAGAGTGACCTGTGCCTGTCCCAACACCTAGAGCTAGTCTCTCATTGGTTCCCCCTCTTCCCCTTCATCCTCAGGACAAATTGCAACCTGTACGGAACAGGAGGTTAAAGGTGCTGATTCTCCAAGGAGGGAGATGGCTAGTAAATCGGCTGGAATGGCGAACCCGAGCAAAGGAGATGAGAAATGAGGTGCGTTTTAGAAACCTTTCCCGATCACACGGTGTACCATCTTCTGGGTTTCTCATGCCTGTTTTCGACGTAGGAAGATGCCCTTGAACCTGGAGATTTGGGACCCATGGGATGGGTACCATGCAGTATTACTTGAAAGGGTCTGCGTTGGCTCACCCAACCTCACCGAACCTCTCAGCCCCAAGAGTGTCCACCCTTATGTCTCAATCAGCTGTGGGTCTAGATATGGTCAATCCAGGTTGCATCACAGCCCCTGAACGAATTTTGTAAGAATTTCTCTCTCTTTCACTGTCTTTGTTTCACGGGTTTTGAAAAGTAATTTATTTTTATAATGGGGTTTAGCTGCTTTTCACGGCTGTGTTTATGCCGCTTTACACCCCCTTGACTCACTTACAGAGAGATATCAATACATAGGTTTGAAGATTCTTACTAGTCAGATATATTCTTGTGCGGTGAATAGGGGGTGTTGAGTCCAGTTCACTGAAAAAGGGATAGGTCTTGTCTCTTACATATTGTGTTTATGGAACGGTATCTGAGCTAATTTGAAACCCTTGTTTTATGCATCACCCCACCTCACCTTTCCCGTTCAGCAGCCATAGTGTGTTTCCTAAACGTGGGACTCTGTTCTGTTTTGCAATTCAGTTCAAGGGTAGCGGTTTTTACATCCCCTCTAGAAGTGATATCTTATGATAAGTGTCTTTTTCTGTGTGACTTATTTCACTTAGAATCGTCGTACCTAAATCCACTCATCGTGCTGCTACTAGCCTTATGACGTTGATTTCATGGCTGAGTGATATTCCATTGTACATGAGGACCACAACTTCTTTATCCATTTTTCTCTTTCCTAGGATATTTAAGGTGTAATGAAGTGGGGGTTCTTGTCCACAGAGCAGCCCTAAACTTTGGGGTGCCTGTGTCTTGCTGATTTTTAGTTTTCCCAATTTATACGCCCATGAGTGGAAGTGCCCTATGCTCTCCAAGCTGTGTTTTTTAGATGTTTCAGAACACACCGTACACTTCTCCAGAGTGGCTGTTGGCAATTTACATCCCACCCATCAGCGTAGCAAGGCTCCCATTTCTCCATGGCCGGTCCTGCATTTCTGGTTTGGACACTTTTTTCCGCATGGCCCTTTTGCCCGCTGGGAAGCGAGACTTCTTTGGAGCGCTGATTGGCCTTTCCAGGTTGCTTGGTTGGCCAAAAAGGGCGTATGCGTTTTTTCCTGAATATATTCAGGAAAAAACGCATACGCCCTTTTTGGCCAAGGGCATCATTGTCCACGTTTTGCCGCTTTTCATGTGCTTTCAAGGCGATTCGAATCTACCTCCTGAAATCTGTTTCCTGCAATTCTGCCTTGCTTTCAAAGCCTCTTCGTTGCCTTCCCTTAATATATTTGTGGACGAGAGGTATCATTTAAAACTCTGCAGGTTTGTGAATTGCAGTGCCCCTGAGCTCCATTTTTCAACTCGCTTTTTTGGGAGCTGGCCGCCAAAGCGCAGGATTGCTTCAGGCCCTCTTCTGGTTCTGGGGGGCAGGCTGAGCTTGTGCTTAATTCTTCTTCCTGATGGGAAAATAGAGTGACCTGTGCCTGTCCCAACACCTAGAGCTAGTCTCTCATTGGTTCCCCCTTTTCCCTTCATCCTCAGGACAAATTGCAACCTGTACGGAACAGGAGGTTAAAGGTGCTGATTCTCCAAGGAGGGAGATGGCTAGTAAATCGGCTGGAATGGCGAACCCGAGCAAAGGAGATGAGAAATGAGGTGCGTTTTAGAAACCTTTCCCGATCACACGGTGTACCATCTTCTGGGTTTCTCATGCCTGTTTTCGACGTAGGAAGATGCCCTTGAACCTGGAGATTTGGGACCCATGGGATGGGTACCATGCAGTATTACTTGAAAGGGTCTGCGTTGGCTCACCCAACCTCACCGAACCTCTCAGCCCCAAGAGTGTCCACCCTTATGTCTCAATCAGCTGTGGGTCTAGATATGGTCAATCCAGGTTGCATCACAGCCCCTGAACGAATTTTGTAAGAATTTCTCTCTCTTTCACTGCCTTTGTTTCACGGGTTTTGAAAAGTAATTTATTTTTATAATGGGGTTTAGCTGCTTTTCACGGCTGTGTTTATGCCGCTTTACACCCCCTTGACTCACTTACAGAGAGATATCAATACATAGGTTTGAAGATTCTTACTAGTCAGATATATTCTTGTGCGGTGAATAGGGGGTGTTGAGTCCAGTTCACTGAAAAAGGAATAGGTCTTGTCTCTTACATATTGGGTTTATGGAACGGTATCTGAGCTAATTTGAAACCCTTGTTTTATGCATCACCCCACCTCACCTTTCCCGTTCAGCAGCCATAGTGTGTTTCCTAAACGTGGGACTCTGTTCTGTTTTGCAATTCAGTTCAAGTGTAGCGGTTTTTACATTCCCTCTAGAAGTGATATCTTATGATAAGTGTCTTTTTCTGTGTGACTTATTTCACTTAGAATCGTCGTACCTAAATCCACTCATTGTGCTGCTACTAGCCTTATGACGTTGATTTCATGGCTGAGTGATATTCCATTGTACATGAGGACCACAACTTCTTTATCCATTTTTCTCTTTCCTAGGATATTTAAGGTGTAATGAAGTGGGGGTTCTTGTCCACAGAGCAGCCCTAAACTTTGGGGTGCCTGTGTCTTGCTGATTTTTAGTTTTCCCAATTTATACGCCCATGAGTGGAAGTGCCCTATGCTCTCCAAGCTGTGTTTTTAGGTGTTTCAGAACACACCGTACACTTCTCCGGAGTGCCTGTTGGCAATTTATATCCCACCCATCAGCGTAGCAAGGCTCCCATTTCTCCATGGCCGGTCCTGCATTTCTGGTTTGGACACTTTTTTCCCCATGGCCCTTTTGCCCGCTGGGAAGCGAGACTTCTTTGGAGCGCTGATTGGCCTTTCCAGGTTGCTTGGTTGGCCAAAAAGGGCGTATGCGTTTTTTCCTGAATATATTCAGGAAAAAACGCATACGCCCTTTTTGGCCAAGGGCATCATTGTCCACGTTTTGCCGCTTTTCATGTGCTTTCAAGGCGATTCGAATCTACCTCCTGAAATCTGTTTCCTGCAATTCTGCCTTGCTTTCAAAGCCTCTTCGTTGCCTTCCCTTAATATATTTGTGGACGAGAGGTATCATTTAAAATTCTGCAGGTTTGTGAATTGCAGTGCCCCTGAGCTCCATTTTTCAACTCACTTTTTTGGGAGCTGGCCGCAAAAGCGCAGGATTGCTTCAGGCCCTCTTCTGGTTCTGGGGGGCAGGCTGAGCTTGTGCTTAATTCTTCTTCCTGATGGGAAAATAGAGTGACCTGTGCCTGTCCCAACACCTAGAGCTAGTCTCTCATTGGTTCCCCCTCTTCCCCTTCATCCTCAGGACAAATTGCAACCTGTACGGAACAGGAGGTTAAAGGTGCTGATTCTCCAAGGAGGGAGATGGCTAGTAAATCGGCTGGAATGGCGAACCCGAGCAAAGGAGATGAGAAATGAGGTGCGTTTTAGAAACCTATCCCGATCACACGGTGTACCATCTTCTGGGTTTCTCATGCCTGTTTTCGACGTAGGAAGATGCCCTTGAACCTGGAGATTTGGGACCCATGGGATGGGTACCATGCAGTATTACTTGAAAGGGTCTGCGTTGGCTCACCCAACCTCACCGAACCTCTCAGCCCCAAGCGTGTCCACCCTTATGTCTCAATCAGCTGTGGGTCTAGATATGGTCAATCCAGGTTGCATCACAGCCCCTGAACGAATTTTGTAAGAATTTCTCTCTCTTTCACTGTCTTTGTTTCACGGGTTTTGAAAAGTAATTTATTTTTATAATGGGGTTTAGCTGCTTTTCACGGCTGTGTTTATGCCGCTTTACACCCCCTTGACTCACTTACAGAGAGATATCAATACATAGGTTTGAAGATTCTTACTAGTCAGATATATTCTTGTGCGGTGAATAGGGGGTGTTGAGTCCAGTTCACTGAGCAAGGGATAGGTCTTGACTCATACATATTGGGTTTATGGAACGGTATCTGAGCTAATTTGAAACACTTGTTTTATGCATCACCCCACCTCACCTTTCCCGTTCAGCAGCCATAGTGTGTTTCCTAAACGTGGGACTCTGTTCTGTTTTGCAATTCAGTTCAAGTGTAGCGGTTTTTACATTCCCTCTCGAAGTGATATCTTATGATAAGTGTCTTTTTCTGTGTGACTTATTTCACTTAGAATCGTCGTACCTAAATCCACTCATCGTGCTGCTACTAGCCTTATGACGTTGATTTCATGGCTGAGTGATATTCCATTGTACATGAGGACCACAACTTCTTTATCCATTTTTCTCTTTCCTAGGATATTTAAGGTGTAATGAAGTGGGGGTTCTTGTCCACAGAGCAGCCCTAAACTTTGGGGTGCCTGTGTCTTGCTGATTTTTAGTTTTCCCAATTTATACGCCCATGAGTGGAAGTGCCCTATGCTCTCCAAGCTGTGTTTTTTAGATGTTTCAGAACACACCGTACACTTCTCCAGAGTGGCTGTTGGCAATTTACATCCCACCCATCAGCGTAGCAAGGCTCCCATTTCTCCATGGCCGGTCCTGCATTTCTGGTTTGGACACTTTTTTCCGCATGGCCCTTTTGCCCGCTGGGAAGCGAGACTATTTGGAGCGCTGATTGGCCTTTCCAGGTTGCTTGGTTGGCCAAAAAGGGCGTATGCGTTTTTTCCTGAATATATTCAGGAAAAAACGCATACGCCCTTTTTGGCCAAGGGCATCATTGTCCACGTTTTGCCGCTTTTCATGTGCTTTCAAGGCGATTCGAATCTACCTCCTGACATCTGTTTCCTGCAATTCTGCCTTGCTTTCAAAGCCTCTTCGTTGCCTTCCCTTAATATATTTGTGGACGAGAGGTATCATTTAAAACTCTGCAGGTTTGTGAATTGCAGTGCCCCTGAGCTCCATTTTTCAACTCGCTTTTTTGGGAGCTGGCCGCAAAAGCACAGGATTGCTTCAGGCCCTCTTCTGGTTCTGGGGGGCAGGCTGAGCTTGTGCTTAATTCTTCTTCCTGATGGGAAAATAGAGTGACCTGTGCCTGTCCCAACACCTAGAGCTAGTCTCTCATTGGTTCCCCCTCTTCCCCTTCATCCTCAGGACAAATTGCAACCTGTACGGAACAGGAGGTTAAAGGTGCTGATTCTCCAAGGAGGGAGATGGCTAGTAAATCGGCTGGAATGGCGAACCCGAGCAAAGGAGATGAGAAATGAGGTGCGTTTTAGAAACCTTTCCCGATCACACGGTGTACCATCTTCTGGGTTTCTCATGCCTGTTTTCGACGTAGGAAGATGCCCTTGAACCTGGAGATTTGGGACCCATGGGATGGGTACCATGCAGTATTACTTGAAAGGGTCTGCGTTGGCTCACCCAACCTCACCGAACCTCTCAGCCCCAAGAGTGTCCACCCTTATGTCTCAATCAGCTGTGGGTCTAGATATGGTCAATCCAGGTTGCATCACAGCCCCTGAACGAATTTTGTAAGAATTTCTCTCTCTTTCACTGTCTTTGTTTCACGGGTTTTGAAAAGTAATTTATTTTTATAATGGGGTTTAGCTGCTTTTCACGGCTGTGTTTATGCCGCTTTACACCCCCTTGACTCACTTACAGAGAGATATCAATACATAGGTTTGAAGATTCTTACTAGTCAGATATATTCTTGTGCGGTGAATAGGGGGTGTTGAGTCCAGTTCACTGAGCAAGGAATAGGTCTTGTCTCTTACATATTGGGTTTATGGAACGGTATCTGAGCTAATTTGAAACCCTTGTTTTATGCATCACCCCACCTCACCTTTCCCGTTCAGCAGCCATAGTGTGTTTCCTAAACGTGGGACTCTGTTCTGTTTTGCAATTCAGTTCAAGTGTAGCGGTTTTTACATTCCCTCTAGAAGTGATATCTTATGATAAGTGTCTTTTTCTGTGTGACTTATTTCACTTAGAATCGTCGTACCTAAATCCACTCATCGTGCTGCTACTAGCCTTATGACGTTGATTTCATGGCTGAGTGATATTCCATTGTACATGAGGATCACAACTTCTTTATCCATTTTTCTCTTTCCTAGGATATTTAAGGTGTAATGAAGTGGGGGTTCTTGTCCACAGAGCAGCCCTAAACTTTGGGGTGCCTGTGTCTTGCTGATGTTTAGTTTTCCCAATTTATACGCCCATGAGTGGAAGTGCCCTATGCTCTCCAAGCTGTGTTTTTAGATGTTTCAGAACACACCGTACACTTCTCCGTAGTGCCTGTTGGCAATTTACATCCCACCCATCAGCGTAGCAAGGCTCCCATTTCTCCATGGCCGGTCCTGCATTTCTGGTTTGGACACTTTTTTCCGCATGGCCCTTTTGCCCGCTGGGAAGCGAGACTTATTTGGAGCGCTGATTTGCCTTTCCAGGTTGCTTGGTTGGCCAAAAAGGGCGTATGCGTTTTTTCCTGAATATATTCAGGAAAAAACGCATACGCCCTTTTTGGCCAAGGGCATCATTGTCCACGTTTTGCCGCTTTTCATGTGCTTTCAAGGCGATTCGAATCTACCTCCTGAAATCTGTTTCCTGCAATTCTGCCTTGCTTTCAAAGCCTCTTCGTTGCCTTCCCTTAATATATTTGTGGACGAGAGGTATCATTTAAAACTCTGCAGGTTTGTGAATTGCAGTGCCCCTGAGCTCCATTTTTCAACTCGCTTTTTGGGAGCTGGCCGCAAAAGCGCAGGATTGCTTCAGGCCCTCTTCTGGTTCTGGGGGGCAGGCTGAGCTTGTGCTTAATTCTTCTTCCTGATGGGAAAATAGAGTGACCTGTGCCTGTCCCAACACCTAGAGATAGTCTCTCATTGGTTCCCCCTCTTCCCCTTCATCCTCAGGACAAATTGCAACCTGTACGGAACAGGAGGTTAAAGGTGCTGATTCTCCAAGGAGGGAGATGGCTAGTAAATCGGCTGGAATGGCGAACCCGAGCAAAGGAGATGAGAAATGAGGTGCGTTTTAGAAACCTATCCCGATCACACGGTGTACCATCTTCTGGGTTTCTCATGCCTGTTTTCGACGTAGGAAGATGCCCTTGAACCTGGAGATTTGGGACCCATGGGATGGGTACCATGCAGTATTACTTGAAAGGGTCTGCGTTGGCTCACCCAACCTCACCGAACCTCTCAGCCCCAAGAGTGTCCACCCTTATGTCTCAATCAGCTGTGGGTCTAGATATGGTCAATCCAGGTTGCATCACAGCCCCTGAACGAATTTTGTAAGAATTTCTCTCTCTTTCACTGTCTTTGTTTCACGGGTTTTGAAAAGTAATTTATTTTTATAATGGGGTTTAGCTGCTTTTCACGGCTGTGTTTATGCCGCTTTACACCCCCTTGACTCACTTACAGAGAGATATCAATACATAGGTTTGAAGATTCTTACTAGTCAGATATATTCTTGTGCGGTGAATAGGGGGTGTTGAGTCCAGTTCACTGAGCAAGGAATAGGTCTTGTCTCTTACATATTGGGTTTATGGAACGGTATCTGAGCTAATTTGAAACCCTTGTTTTATGCATCACCCCACCTCACCTTTCTCGTTCAGCAGCCATAGTGTGTTTCCTAAACGTGGGACTCTGTTCTGTTTTGCAATTCAGTTCAAGTGTAGCGGTTTTTACATTCCCTCTAGAAGTGATATCTTATGATAAGTGTCTTTTTCTGTGTGACTTATTTCACTTAGAATCGTCGTACCTAAATCCACTCATCGTGCTGCTACTAGCCTTATGACGTTGATTTCATGGCTGAGTGATATTCCATTGTACATGAGGACCACAACTTCTTTATCCATTTTTCTCTTTCCTAGGATATTTAAGGTGTAATGAAGTGGGGGTTCTTGTCCACAGAGCAGCCCTAAACTTTGGGGTGCCTGTGTCTTGCTTATTTTTAGTTTTCCCAATTTATACGCCCATGAGTGGAAGTGCCCTATGCTCTCCAAGCTGTGTTTTTTAGATGTTTCAGAACACACCGTACACTTCTCCAGAGTGGCTGTTGGCAATTTACATCCCACCCATCAGCGTAGCAAGGCTCCCATTTCTCCATGACCGGTCCTGCATTTCTGGTTTGGACACTTTTTTCCGCATGGCCCTTTTGCCCGCTGGGAAGCGAGACTTCTTTGGAGCGCTGATTGGCCTTTCCAGGTTGCTTGGTTGGCCAAAAAGGGCGTATGCGTTTTTTCCTGAATATATTCAGGAAAAAACGCATACGCCCTTTTTGGCCAAGGGCATCATTGTCCACGTTTTGCCGCTTTTCATGTGCTTTCAAGGCGATTCGAATCTACCTCCTGAAATCTGTTTCCTGCAATTCTGCCTTGCTTTCAAAGCCTCTTCGTTGCCTTCCCTTAATATATTTGTGGACGAGAGGTATCATTTAAAACTCTGCAGGTTTGTGAATTGCAGTGCCCCTGAGCTCCATTTTTCAACTCGCTTTTTTGGGAGCTGGCCGCAAAAGCGCAGGATTGCTTCAGGCCCTCTTCTGGTTCTGGGGGGCAGGCTGAGCTTGTGCTTAATTCTTCTTCCTGATGGGAAAATAGAGTGACCTGTGCCTGTCCCAACACCTAGAGCTAGTCTCTCATTGGTTCCCCCTCTTCCCCTTCATCCTCAGGACAAATTGCAACCTGTACGGAACAGGAGGTTAAAGGTGCTGATTCTCCAAGGAGGGAGATGGCTAGTAAATCGGCTGGAATGGCGAACCCGAGCAAAGGAGATGAGAAATGAGGTGCGTTTTAGAAACCTTTCCCGATCACACGGTGTACCATCTTCTGGGTTTCTCATGCCTGTTTTCGACGTAGGAAGATGCCCTTGAACCTGGAGATTTGGGACCCATGGGATGGGTACCATGCAGTATTACTTGAAAGGGTCTGCGTTGGCTCACCCAACCTCACCGAACCTCTCAGCCCCAAGAGTGTCCACCCTTATGTCTCAATCAGCTGTGGGTCTAGATATGGTCAATCCAGGTTGCATCACAGCCCCTGAACGAATTTTGTAAGAATTTCTCTCTCTTTCACTGTCTTTGTTTCACGGGTTTTGAAAAGTAATTTATTTTTATAATGGGGTTTAGCTGCTTTTCACGGCTGTGTTTATGCCGCTTTACACCCCCTTGACTCACTTACAGAGAGATATCAATACATAGGTTTGAAGATTCTTACTAGTCAGATATATTCTTGTGCGGTGAATAGGGGGTGTTGAGTCCAGTTCACTGAGCAAGGAATAGGTCTTGTCTCTTACATATTGGGTTTATGGAACGGTATCGGAGCTAATTTGAAACCCTTGTTTTATGCATCACCCCACCTCACCTTTCCCGTTCAGCAGCCATAGTGTGTTTCCTAAACGTGTGACTGTGTTCTGTTTTGTAATTCAGTTCAAGTGTAGCGGTTTTTACATTCCCTCTCAAAGTGATATCTTATGATAAGTGTCTTTTTCTGTGTGACTTATTTCACTTAGAATCGTCGTACCTAAATCCACTCATCGTGCTGCTACTAGCCTTATGACGTTGATTTCATGGCTGAGTGATATTACATTGTACATGAGGACCACAACTTCTTTATCCATTTTTCTCTTTCCTAGCATATTTAAGGTGTAATGAAGTGGGGGTTCTTGTCCACAGAGCAGCCCTAAACTTTGGGGTGCCTGTGTCTTGCTGATTTTTAGTTTTCCCAATTTATACGCCCATGAGTGGAAGTGCCCTATGCTCTCCAAGCTGTGTTTTTAGATGTTTCAGAACACAACGTACACTTCTCCGGAGTGGCTGTTGGCAATTTACATCCCACCCATCAGCGTAGCAAGGCTCCCATTTCTCCATGGCCGGTCCTGCATTTCTGGTTTGGACAGTTTTTTCCCCATGGCCCTTTTGCCCGCTGGGAAGTGAGACTTCTTTGGAGCGCTGATTGGCCTTTCCAGGTTGCTTGGTTGGCCAAAAAGGGCGTATGCGTTTTTTCCTGAATATATTCAGGAAAAAACGCATACGCCCTTTTTGGCCAAGGGCATCATTGTCCACGTTTTGCCGCTTTTCATGTGCTTTCAAGGCGATTCGAATCTACCTCCTGAAATCTGTTTCCTGCAATTCTGCCTTGCTTTCAAAGCCTCTTCGTTGCCTTCCCTTAATATATTTGTGGACGAGAGGTATCATTTAAAACTCTGCAGGTTTGTGAATTGCAGTGCCCCTGAGCTCCATTTTTCAACTCGCTTTTTTGGGAGCTGGCCGCAAAAGCGCAGGATTGCTTCAGGCCCTCTTCTGGTTCTGGGGGGCAGGCTGAGCTTGTGCTTAATTCTTCTTCCTGATGGGAAAATAGAGTGACCTGTGCCTGTCCCAACACCTAGAGCTAGTCTCTCATTGGTTCCCCCTCTTCCCGTTCATCCTCAGGACAAATTGCAACCTGTACGGAACAGGAGGTTAAAGGTGCTGATTCTCCAAGGAGGGAGATGGCTAGTAAATCGGCTGGAATGGCGAACCCGAGCAAAGGAGATGAGAAATGAGGTGCGTTTTAGAAACCTATCCCGATCACACGGTGTACCATCTTCTGGGTTTCTCATGCCTGTTTTCGACGTAGGAAGATGCCCTTGAACCTGGAGATTTGGGACCCATGGGATGGGTACCATGCAGTATTACTTGAAAGGGTCTGCGTTGGCTCACCCAACCTCACCGAACCTCTCAGCCCCAAGAGTGTCCACCCTTATGTCTCAATCAGCTGTGCGTCTAGATATGGTCAATCCAGGTTGCATCACAGCCCCTGAACGAATTTTGTAAGAATTTCTCTCTCTTTCACTGTCTTTGTTTCACGGGTTTTGAAAAGTAATTTATTTTTATAATGGGGTTTAGCTGCTTTTCACGGCTGTGTTTATGCCGCTTTACACCCCCTTGACTCACTTACAGAGAGATATCAATACATAGGTTTGAAGATTCTTACTAGTCAGATATATTCTTGTGCGGTGAATAGGGGGTGTTGAGTCCAGTTCACTGAAAAAGGAATAGGTCTTGTCTCTTACATATTGGGTTTATGGAACGGTATCTGAGCTAATTTGAAACCCTTGTTTTATGCATCACCCCACCTCACCTTTCCCGTTCAGCAGCCATAGTGTGTTTCCTAAACGTGGGACTCTGTTCTGTTTTGCAATTCAGTTCAAGTGTAGCGGTTTTTACATTCCCTCTAGAAGTGATATCTTATGATAAGTGTCTTTTTCTGTGTGACTTATTTCACTTAGAATCGTCGTACCTAAATCCACTCATCGTGCTGCTACTAGCCTTATGACGTTGATTTCATGGCTGAGTGATATTCCATTGTACATGAGGACCACAACTTCTTTATCAATTTTTCTCTTTCCTAGGATATTTAAGGTGTAATGAAGTGGGGGTTCTTGTCTACAGAGCAGCCCTAAACTTTGGGGTGCCTGTGTCTTGCTGATTTTTAGTTTTCCCAATTTATACGCCCATGAGTGGAAGTGCCCTATGCTCTCCAAGCTGTGTTTTTTAGATGTTTCAGAACACACCGTACACTTCTCCAGAGTGGCTGTTGGCAATTTACATCCCACCCATCAGCGTAGCAAGGCTCCCATTTCTCCATGGCCGGTCCTGCATTTCTGGTTTGGACACTTTTTTCCGCATGGCCCTTTTGCCCGCTGGGAAGCGAGACTTCTTTGGAGCGCTGATTGGCCTTTCCAGGTTGCTTGGTTGGCCAAAAAGGGCGTATGCGTTTTTTCCTGAATATATTCAGGAAAAAACGCATACGCCCTTTTTGGCCAAGGGCATCATTGTCCACGTTTTGCCGCTTTTCATGTGCTTTCAAGGCGATTCGAATCTACCTCCTGAAATCAGTTTCCTGCAATTCTGCCTTGCTTTCAAAGCCTCTTCGTTGCCTTCCCTTAATATATTTGTGGATGAGAGGTATCATTTAAAACTCTGCAGGTTTGTGAATTGCAGTGCCCCTGAGCTCCATTTTTCAACTCGCTTTTTTGGGAGCTGCCCGCCAAAGCGCAGGATTGCTTCAGGCCCTCTTCTGGTTCTGGGGGGCAGGCTGAGCTTGTGCTTAATTCTTCTTCCTGATGGGAAAATAGAGTGACCTGTGCCTGTCCCAACACCTAGAGCTAGTCTCTCATTGGTTCCCCCTCTTCCCGTTCATCCTCAGGACAAATTGCAACCTGTACGGAACAGGAGGTTAAAGGTGCTGATTCTCCAAGGAGGGAGATGGCTAGTAAATCGGCTGGAATGGCGAACCCGAGCAAAGGAGATGAGAAATGAGGTGCGTTTTAGAAACCTTTCCCGATCACACGGTGTACCATCTTCTGGGTTTCTCATGCCTGTTTTCGACGTACGAAGATGCCCTTGAACCTGGAGATTTGGGACCCATGGGATGGGTACCATGCAGTATTACTTGAAAGGGTCTGCGTTGGCTCACCCAACCTCACCGAACCTCTCAGCCCCAAGAGTGTCCACCCTTATGTCTCAATCAGCTGTGGGTCTAGATATGGTCAATCCAGGTTGCATCACACCCCCTGAACGAATTTTGTAAGAATTTCTCTCTCTTTCACTGTCTTTGTTTCACGGGTTTTGAAAAGTAATTTATTTTTATAATGGGGTTTAGCTGCTTTTCACGGCTGTGTTTATGCCGCTTTACACCCCCTTGACTCACTTACAGAGAGATATCAATACATAGGTTTGAAGATTCTTACTAGTCAGATATATTCTTGTGCGGTGAATAGGGGGTGTGGAGTCCAGTTCACTGAGCAAGGAATAGGTCTTGTCTCTTACATATTGGGTTTATGGAACGGTATCGGAGCTAATTTGAAACCCTTGTTTTATGCATCACCCCACCTCACCTTTCCCGTTCAGCAGCCATAGTGTGTTTCCTA
The DNA here is from genome assembly GCF_949987535.1 of Balaenoptera acutorostrata. Classification (NCBI taxonomy): domain Eukaryota; kingdom Metazoa; phylum Chordata; class Mammalia; order Artiodactyla; family Balaenopteridae; genus Balaenoptera; species Balaenoptera acutorostrata. Next base: position 126,742 of record NW_026646168.1, read on the forward strand.
AACGTGTGACTGTGTTCTGTTTTGTAATTCAGTTCAAGTGTAGCGGTTTTTACATTCCCTCTCAAAGTGATATCTTATGATAAGTGTCTTTTTCTGTGTGACTTATTTCACTTAGAATCGTCGTACCTAAATCCACTCATCGTGCTGCTACTAGCCTTATGACGTTGATTTCATGGCTGAGTGATATTACATTGTACATGAGGACCACAACTTCTTTATCCATTTTTCTCTTTCCTAGCATATTTAAGGTGTAATGAAGTGGAGGTTCTTGTCCACAGAGCAGCCCTAAACTTTGGGGTGCCTGTGTCTTGCTGATTTTTAGTTTTCCCAATTTATACGCCCATGAGTGGAAGTGCCCTATGCTCTCCAAGCTGTGTTTTTAGATGTTTCAGAACACAACGTACACTTCTCCGGAGTGGCTGTTGGCAATTTACATCCCACCCATCAGCGTAGCAAGGCTCCCATTTCTCCATGGCCGGTCCTGCATTTCTGGTTTGGACACTTTTTTCCCCATGGCCCTTTTGCCCGCTGGGAAGTGAGACTTCTTTGGAGCGCTGATTGGCCTTTCCAGGTTGCTTGGTTGGCCAAAAAGGGCGTATGCGTTTTTTCCTGAATATATTCAGGAAAAAACGCATACGCCCTTTTTGGCCAAGGGCATCATTGTCCACGTTTTGCCGCTTTTCATGTGCTTTCAAGGCGATTCGAATCTACCTCCTGAAATCTGTTTCCTGCAATTCTGCCTTGCTTTCAAAGCCTCTTCGTTGCCTTCCCTTAATATATTTGTGGACGAGAGGTATCATTTAAAACTCTGCAGGTTTGTGAATTGCAGTGCCCCTGAGCTCCATTTTTCAACTCGCTTTTTTGGGAGCTGGCCGCAAAAGCGCAGGATTGCTTCAGGCCCTCTTCTGGTTCTGGGGGGCAGGCTGAGCTTGTGCTTAATTCTTCTTCCTGATGGGAAAATAGAGTGACCTGTGCCTGTCCCAACACCTAGAGCTAGTCTCTCATTGGTTCCCCCTCTTCCCCTTCATCCTCAGGACAAATTGCAACCTGTACGGAACAGGAGGTTAAAGGTGCTGATTCTCCAAGGAGGGAGATGGCTAGTAAATCGGCTGGAATGGCGAACCCGAGCAAAGGAGATGAGAAATGAGGTGCGTTTTAGAAACCTATCCCGATCACACGGTGTACCATCTTCTGGGTTTCTCATGCCTGTTTTCGACGTAGGAAGATGCCCTTGAACCTGGAGATTTGGGACCCATGGGATGGGTACCATGCAGTATTACTTGAAAGGGTCTGCGTTGGCTCACCCAACCTCACCGAACCTCTCAGCCCCAAGAGTGTCCACCCTTATGTCTCAATCAGCTGTGCGTCTAGATATGGTCAATCCAGGTTGCATCACAGCCCCTGAACGAATTTTGTAAGAATTTCTCTCTCTTTCACTGTCTTTGTTTCACGGGTTTTGAAAAGTAATTTATTTTTATAATGGGGTTTAGCTGCTTTTCACGGCTGTGTTTATGCCGCTTTACACCCCCTTGACTCACTTACAGAGAGATATCAATACATAGGTTTGAAGATTCTTACTAGTCAGATATATTCTTGTGCGGTGAATAGGGGGTGTTGAGTCCAGTTCACTGAAAAAGGAATAGGTCTTGTCTCTTACATATTGGGTTTATGGAACGGTATCTGAGCTAATTTGAAACCCTTGTTTTATGCATCACCCCACCTCACCTTTCCCGTTCAGCAGCCATAGTGTGTTTCCTAAACGTGGGACTCTGTTCTGTTTTGCAATTCAGTTCAAGTGTAGCGGTTTTTACATTCCCTCTAGAAGTGATATCTTATGATAAGTGTCTTTTTCTGTGTGACTTATTTCACTTAGAATCGTCGTACCTAAATCCACTCATCGTGCTGCTACTAGCCTTATGACGTTGATTTCATGGCTGAGTGATATTCCATTGTACATGAGGACCACAACTTCTTTATCAATTTTTCTCTTTCCTAGGATATTTAAGGTGTAATGAAGTGGGGGTTCTTGTCTACAGAGCAGCCCTAAACTTTGGGGTGCCTGTGTCTTGCTGATTTTTAGTTTTCCCAATTTATACGCCCATGAGTGGAAGTGCCCTATGCTCTCCAAGCTGTGTTTTTTAGATGTTTCAGAACACACCGTACACTTCTCCAGAGTGGCTGTTGGCAATTTACATCCCACCCATCAGCGTAGCAAGGCTCCCATTTCTCCATGGCCGGTCCTGCATTTCTGGTTTGGACACTTTTTTCCGCATGGCCCTTTTGCCCGCTGGGAAGCGAGACTTCTTTGGAGCGCTGATTGGCCTTTCCAGGTTGCTTGGTTGGCCAAAAAGGGCGTATGCGTTTTTTCCTGAATATATTCAGGAAAAAACGCATACGCCCTTTTTGGCCAAGGGCATCATTGTCCACGTTTTGCCGCTTTTCATGTGCTTTCAAGGCGATTCGAATCTACCTCCTGAAATCTGTTTCCTGCAATTCTGCCTTGCTTTCAAAGCCTCTTCGTTGCCTTCCCTTAATATATTTGTGGATGAGAGGTATCATTTAAAACTCTGCAGGTTTGTGAATTGCAGTGCCCCTGAGCTCCATTTTTCAACTCGCTTTTTTGGGAGCTGCCCGCCAAAGCGCAGGATTGCTTCAGGCCCTCTTCTGGTTCTGGGGGGCAGGCTGAGCTTGTGCTTAATTCTTCTTCCTGATGGGAAAATAGAGTGACCTGTGCCTGTCCCAACACCTAGAGCTAGTCTCTCATTGGTTCCCCCTCTTCCCGTTCATCCTCAGGACAAATTGCAACCTGTACGGAACAGGAGGTTAAAGGTGCTGATTCTCCAAGGAGGGAGATGGCTAGTAAATCGGCTGGAATGGCGAACCCGAGCAAAGGAGATGAGAAATGAGGTGCGTTTTAGAAACCTTTCCCGATCACACGGTGTACCATCTTCTGGGTTTCTCATGCCTGTTTTCGACGTACGAAGATGCCCTTGAACCTGGAGATTTGGGACCCATGGGATGGGTACCATGCAGTATTACTTGAAAGGGTCTGCGTTGGCTCACCCAACCTCACCGAACCTCTCAGCCCCAAGAGTGTCCACCCTTATGTCTCAATCAGCTGTGGGTCTAGATATGGTCAATCCAGGTTGCATCACAGCCCCTGAACGAATTTTGTAAGAATTTCTCTCTCTTTCACTGTCTTTGTTTCACGGGTTTTGAAAAGTAATTTATTTTTATAATGGGGTTTAGCTGCTTTTCACGGCTGTGTTTATGCCGCTTTACACCCCCTTGACTCACTTACAGAGAGATATCAATACATAGGTTTGAAGATTCTTACTAGTCAGATATATTCTTGTGCGGTGAATAGGGGGTGTTGAGCCCAGTTCACTGAAAAAGGAATAGGTCTTGTCTCTTACATATTGGGTTTATGGAACGGTATCGGAGCTAATTTGAAACCCTTGTTTTATGCATCACCCCACCTCACCTTTCCCGTTCAGCAGCCATAGTGTGTTTCCTAAACGTGGGACTCTGTTCTGTTTTGCAATTCAGTTCAAGTGTAGCGGTTTTTACATTCCCTCTAGAAGTGATATCTTATGATAAGTGTCTTTTTCTGTGTGACTTATTTCACTTAGAATCGTCGTACCTAAATCCACTCATCGTGCTGCTACTAGCCTTATGACGTGGATTTCATGGCTGAGTGATATTCCATTGTACATGAGGACCCCAACTTCTTTATCCATTTTTCGCTTTCCTAGGATATTTAAGGTGTAATGAAGTGGGGGTTCTTGTCAACAGAGCAGCACTAAACTTTTGGGTGCCTGTGTCTTGCTGATTTTTAGTTTTCCCAATTTATACGCCCATGAGTGGAAGTGCCCTATGCTCTCCAAGCTGTGTTTTTTAGATGTTTCAGAACACACCGTACACTTCTCCGGAGTGGCTGTTGGCAATTTACATCCCACCCATCAGCGTAGCAAGGCTCCCATTTCTCCATGGCCGGTCCTGCATTTCTGGTTTGGACACTTTTTTCCGCATGGCCCTTTTGCCCGCTGGGAAGCGAGACTTCTTTGGAGCGCTGATTGGCCTTTCCAGGTTGCTTGGTTGGCCAAAAAGGGCGTATGCGTTTTTTCCTGAATATATTCAGGAAAAAATGCATACGCCCTTTTTGGCCAAGGGCATCATTGTCCACGTTTTGCCGCTTTTCATGTGCTTTCAAGGCGATTCGAATCTACCTCCTGAAATCTGTTTCCTGCAATTCTGCCTTGCTTTCAAAGCCTCTTCGTTGCCTTCCCTTAATATATTTGTGGACGAGAGGTATCATTTAAAACTCTGCAGGTTTGTGAATTGCAGTGCCCCTGAGCTCCATTTTTCAACTCGCTTTTTTGGGAGCTGGCCGCAAAAGCGCAGGATTGCTTCAGGCCCTCTTCTGGTTCTGGGGGGCAGGCTGAGCTTGTGCTTAATTCTTCTTCCTGATGGGAAAATAGAGTGACCTGTGCCTGTCCCAACACCTAGAGCTAGTCTCTCATTGGTTCCCCCTCTTCCCGTTCATCCTCAGGACAAATTGCAACCTGTACGGAACAGGAGGTTAAAGGTGCTGATTCTCCAAGGAGGGAGATGGCTAGTAAATCGGCTGGAATGGCGAACCCGAGCAAAGGAGATGAGAAATGAGGTGCGTTTTAGAAACCTTTCCCGATCACACGGTGTACCATCTTCTGGGTTTCTCATGCCTGTTTTCGACGTACGAAGATGCCCTTGAACCTGGAGATTTGGGACCCATGGGATGGGTACCATGCAGTATTACTTGAAAGGGTCTGCGTTGGCTCACCCAACCTCACCGAACCTCTCAGCCCCAAGAGTGTCCACCCTTATGTCTCAATCAGCTGTGGGTCTAGATATGGTCAATCCAGGTTGCATCACAGCCCCTGAACGAATTTTGTAAGAATTTCTCTCTCTTTCACTGTCTTTGTTTCACGGGTTTTGAAAAGTAATTTATTTTTATAATGGGGTTTAGCTGCTTTTCACGGCTGTGTTTATGCCGCTTTACACCCCCTTGACTCACTTACAGAGAGATATCAATACATAGGTTTGAAGATTCTTACTAGTCAGATATATTCTTGTGCGGTGAATAGGGGGTGTTGAGCCCAGTTCACTGAAAAAGGAATAGGTCTTGTCTCTTACATATTGGGTTTATGGAACGGTATCGGAGCTAATTTGAAACCCTTGTTTTATGCATCACCCCACCTCACCTTTCCCGTTCAGCAGCCATAGTGTGTTTCCTAAACGTGGGACTCTGTTCTGTTTTGCAATTCAGTTCAAGTGTAGCGGTTTTTACATTCCCTCTAGAAGTGATATCTTATGATAAGTGTCTTTTTCTGTGTGACTTATTTCACTTAGAATCGTCGTACCTAAATCCACTCATCGTGCTGCTACTAGCCTTATGACGTGGATTTCATGGCTGAGTGATATTCCATTGTACATGAGGACCCCAACTTCTTTATCCATTTTTCGCTTTCCTAGGATATTTAAGGTGTAATGAAGTGGGGGTTCTTGTCAACAGAGCAGCACTAAACTTTTGGGTGCCTGTGTCTTGCTGATTTTTAGTTTTCCCAATTTATACGCCCATGAGTGGAAGTGCCCTATGCTCTCCAAGCTGTGTTTTTTAGATGTTTCAGAACACACCGTACACTTCTCCGGAGTGGCTGTTGGCAATTTACATCCCACCCATCAGCGTAGCAAGGCTCCCATTTCTCCATGGCCGGTCCTGCATTTCTGGTTTGGACACTTTTTTCCGCATGGCCCTTTTGCCCGCTGGGAAGCGAGACTTCTTTGGAGCGCTGATTGGCCTTTCCAGGTTGCTTGGTTGGCCAAAAAGGGCGTATGCGTTTTTTCCTGAATATATTCAGGAAAAAATGCATACGCCCTTTTTGGCCAAGGGCATCATTGTCCACGTTTTGCCGCTTTTCATGTGCTTTCAAGGCGATTCGAATCTACCTCCTGAAATCTGTTTCCTGCAATTCTGCCTTGCTTTCAAAGCCTCTTCGTTGCCTTCCCTTAATATATTTGTGGACGAGAGGTATCATTTAAAACTCTGCAGGTTTGTGAATTGCAGTGCCCCTGAGCTCCATTTTTCAACTCGCTTTTTTGGGAGCTGGCCGCAAAAGCGCAGGATTGCTTCAGGCCCTCTTCTGGTTCTGGGGGGCAGGCTGAGCTTGTGCTTAATTCTTCTTCCTGATGGGAAAATAGAGTGACCTGTGCCTGTCCCAACACCTAGAGCTAGTCTCTCATTGGTTCCCCCTCTTCCCGTTCATCCTCAGGACAAATTGCAACCTGTACGGAACAGGAGGTTAAAGGTGCTGATTCTCCAAGGAGGGAGATGGCTAGTAAATAGGCTGGAATGGCGAACCCGAGCAAAGGAGATGAGAAATGAGGTGCGTTTTAGAAACCTTTCCCGATCACACGGTGTACCATCTTCTGGGTTTCTCATGCCTGTTTTCGACGTACGAAGATGCCCTTGAACCTGGAGATTTGGGACCCATGGGATGGGTACCATGCAGTATTACTTGAAAGGGTCTGCGTTGGCTCACCCAACCTCACCGAACCTCTCAGCCCCAAGAGTGTCCACCCTTATGTCTCAATCAGCTGTGGGTCTAGATATGGTCAATCCAGGTTGCATCACAGCCCCTGAACGAATTTTGTAAGAATTTCTCTCTCTTTCACTGTCTTTGTTTCACGGGTTTTGAAAAGTAATTTATTTTTATAATGGGGTTTAGCTGCTTTTCACGGCTGTGTTTATGCCGCTTTACACCCCCTTGACTCACTTACAGAGAGATATCAATACATAGGTTTGAAGATTCTTACTAGTCAGATATATTCTTGTGCGGTGAATAGGGGGTGTTGAGCCCAGTTCACTGAAAAAGGAATAGGTCTTGTCTCTTACATATTGGGTTTATGGAACGGTATCTGAGCTAATTTGAAACCCTTGTTTTATGCATCACCCCACCTCACCTTTCCCGTTCAGCAGCCATAGTGTGTTTCCTAAACGTGGGACTCTGTTCTGTTTTGCAATTCAGTTCAAGTGTAGCGGTTTTTACATTCCCTCTAGAAGTGATATCTTATGATAAGTGTCTTTTTCTGTGTGACTTATTTCACTTAGAATCGTCGTACCTAAATCCACTCATCGTGCTGCTACTAGCCTTATGACGTGGATTTCATGGCTGAGTGATATTCCATTGTACATGAGGACCCCAACTTCTTTATCCATTTTTCGCTTTCCTAGGATATTTAAGGTGTAATGAAGTGGGGGTTCTTGTCAACAGAGCAGCACTAAACTTTTGGGTGCCTGTGTCTTGCTGATTTTTAGTTTTCCCAATTTATACGCCCATGAGTGGAAGTGCCCTATGCTCTCCAAGCTGTGTTTTTTAGATGTTTCAGAACACACCGTACACTTCTCCGGAGTGGCTGTTGGCAATTTACATCCCACCCATCAGCGTAGCAAGGCTCCCATTTCTCCATGGCCGGTCCTGCATTTCTGGTTTGGACACTTTTTTCCGCATGGCCCTTTTGCCCGCTGGGAAGCGAGACTTCTTTGGAGCGCTGATTGGCCTTTCCAGGTTGCTTGGTTGGCCAAAAAGGGCGTATGCGTTTTTTCCTGAATATATTCAGGAAAAAATGCATACGCCCTTTTTGGCCAAGGGCATCATTGTCCACGTTTTGCCGCTTTTCATGTGCTTTCAAGGCGATTCGAATCTACCTCCTGAAATCTGTTTCCTGCAATTCTGCCTTGCTTTCAAAGCCTCTTCGTTGCCTTCCCTTAATATATTTGTGGACGAGAGGTATCATTTAAAACTCTGCAGGTTTGTGAATTGCAGTGCCCCTGAGCTCCATTTTTCAACTCGCTTTTTTGGGAGCTGGCCGCAAAAGCGCAGGATTGCTTCAGGCCCTCTTCTGGTTCTGGGGGGCAGGCTGAGCTTGTGCTTAATTCTTCTTCCTGATGGGAAAATAGAGTGACCTGTGCCTGTCCCAACACCTAGAGCTAGTCTCTCATTGGTTCCCCCTCTTCCCGTTCATCCTCAGGACAAATTGCAACCTGTACGGAACAGGAGGTTAAAGGTGCTGATTCTCCAAGGAGGGAGATGGCTAGTAAATCGGCTGGAATGGCGAACCCGAGCAAAGGAGATGAGAAATGAGGTGCGTTTTAGAAACCTTTCCCGATCACACTGTGTACCATCTTCTGGGTTTCTCATGCCTGTTTTCGACGTAGGAAGATGCCCTTGAACCTGGAGATTTGGGACCCATGGGATGGGTACCATGCAGTATTACTTGAAAGGGTCTGCGTTGGCTCACCCAACCTCACCGAACCTCTCAGCCCCAAGAGTGTCCACCCTTATGTCTCAATCAGCTGTGGGTCTAGATATGGTCAATCCAGGTTGCATCACACCCCCTGAACGAATTTTGTAAGAATTTCTCTCTCTTTCACTGTCTTTGTTTCACGGGTTTTGAAAAGTAATTTATTTTTATAATGGGGTTTAGCTGCTTTTCACGGCTGTGTTTATGCCGCTTTACACCCCCTTGACTCACTTACAGAGAGATATCAATACATAGGTTTGAAGATTCTTACTAGTCAGATATATTCTTGTGCGGTGAATAGGGGGTGTTGTGTCCAGTTCACTGAAAAAGAAATAGGTCTTGTCTCTTACATATTGGGTTTATGGAACGGTATCGGAGCTAATTTGAAACCCTTGTTTTATGCATCACCCCACCTCACCTTTCCCGTTCAGCAGCCATAGTGTGTTTCCTAAACGTGGGACTCTGTTCTGTTTTGCAATTCAGTTCAAGTGTAGCGGTTTTTACATTCCCTCTAGAAGTGATATCTTATGATAAGTGTCTTTTTCTGTGTGACTTATTTCACTTAGAATCGTCGTACCTAAATCCACTCATCGTGCTGCTACTAGCCTTATGACGTTGATTTCATGGCTGAGTGATATTCCATTGTACATGAGGACCACAACTTCTTTATCCATTTTTCTCTTTCCTAGGATATTTAAGGTGTAATGAAGTGGGGGTTCTTGTCCACAGAGCAGCCCTAAACTTTGGGGTGCCTGTGTCTTGCTGATTTTTCGTTTTCCCAATTTATACGCCCATGAGTGGAAGTGCCCTATGCTCTCCAAGCTGTGTTTTTTAGATGTTTCAGAACACACCGTACACTTCTCCAGAGTGGCTGTTGGCAATTTACATCCCACCCATCAGCGTAGCAAGGCTCCCATTTCTCCATGGCCGGTCCTGCATTTCTGGTTTGGACACTTTTTTCCGCATGGCCCTTTTGCCCGCTGGGAAGCGAGACTTCTTTGGAGCGCTGATTGGCCTTTCCAGGTTGCTTGGTTGGCCAAAAAGGGCGTATGCGTTTTTTCCTGAATATATTCAGGAAAAAACGCATACGCCCTTTTTGGCCACGGGCATCATTGTCCACGTTTTGCCGCTTTTCATGTGCTTTCAAGGCGATTCGAATCTACCTCCTGAAATCTGTTTCCTGCAATTCTGCCTTGCTTTCAAAGCCTCTTCGTTGCCTTCCCTTAATATATTTGTGGACGAGAGGTATCATTTAAAACTCTGCAGGTTTGTGAATTGCAGTGCCCCTGAGCTCCATTTTTCAACTCGCTTTTTTGGGAGCTGGCCGCAAAAGCGCAGGATTGCTTCAGGCCCTCTTCTGGTTCTGGGGGGCAGGCTGAGCTTGTGCTTAATTCTTCTTCCTGATGGGAAAATAGAGTGACCTGTGCCTGTCCCAACCCCTAGAGCTAGTCTCTCATTGGTTCCCCCTCTTCCCGTTCATCCTCAGGACAAATTGCAACCTGTACGGAACAGGAGGTTAAAGGTGCTGATTCTCCAAGGAGGGAGATGGCTAGTAAATAGGCTGGAATGGCGAACCCGAGCAAAGGAGATGAGAAATGAGGTGCGTTTTAGAAACCTTTCCCGATCACACGGTGTACCATCTTCTGGGTTTCTCATGCCTGTTTTCGACGTACGAAGATGCCCTTGAACCTGGAGATTTGGGACCCATGGGATGGGTACCATGCAGTATTACTTGAAAGGGTCTGCGTTGGCTCACCCAACCTCACCGAACCTCTCAGCCCCAAGAGTGTCCACCCTTATGTCTCAATCAGCTGTGGGTCTAGATATGGTCAATCCAGGTTGCATCACAGCCCCTGAACGAATTTTGTAAGAATTTCTCTCTCTTTCACTGTCTTTGTTTCACGGGTTTTGAAAAGTAATTTATTTTTATAATGGGGTTTAGCTGCTTTTCACGGCTGTGTTTATGCCGCTTTACACCCCCTTGACTCACTTACAGAGAGATATCAATACATAGGTTTGAAGATTCTTACTAGTCAGATATATTCTTGTGCGGTGAATAGGGGGTGTTGAGCCCAGTTCACTGAAAAAGGAATAGGTCTTGTCTCTTACATATTGGGTTTATGGAACGGTATCTGAGCTAATTTGAAACCCTTGTTTTATGCATCACCCCACCTCACCTTTCCCGTTCAGCAGCCATAGTGTGTTTCCTAAACGTGGGACTCTGTTCTGTTTTGCAATTCAGTTCAAGTGTAGCGGTTTTTACATTCCCTCTAGAAGTGATATCTTATGATAAGTGTCTTTTTCTGTGTGACTTATTTCACTTAGAATCGTCGTACCTAAATCCACTCATCGTGCTGCTACTAGCCTTATGACGTGGATTTCATGGCTGAGTGATATTCCATTGTACATGAGGACCCCAACTTCTTTATCCATTTTTCGCTTTCCTAGGATATTTAAGGTGTAATGAAGTGGGGGTTCTTGTCAACAGAGCAGCACTAAACTTTTGGGTGCCTGTGTCTTGCTGATTTTTAGTTTTCCCAATTTATACGCCCATGAGTGGAAGTGCCCTATGCTCTCCAAGCTGTGTTTTTTAGATGTTTCAGAACACACCGTACACTTCTCCGGAGTGGCTGTTGGCAATTTACATCCCACCCATCAGCGTAGCAAGGCTCCCATTTCTCCATGGCCGGTCCTGCATTTCTGGTTTGGACACTTTTTTCCGCATGGCCCTTTTGCCCGCTGGGAAGCGAGACTTCTTTGGAGCGCTGATTGGCCTTTCCAGGTTGCTTGGTTGGCCAAAAAGGGCGTATGCGTTTTTTCCTGAATATATTCAGGAAAAAATGCATACGCCCTTTTTGGCCAAGGGCATCATTGTCCACGTTTTGCCGCTTTTCATGTGCTTTCAAGGCGATTCGAATCTACCTCCTGAAATCTGTTTCCTGCAATTCTGCCTTGCTTTCAAAGCCTCTTCGTTGCCTTCCCTTAATATATTTGTGGACGAGAGGTATCATTTAAAACTCTGCAGGTTTGTGAATTGCAGTGCCCCTGAGCTCCATTTTTCAACTCGCTTTTTTGGGAGCTGGCCGCAAAAGCGCAGGATTGCTTCAGGCCCTCTTCTGGTTCTGGGGGGCAGGCTGAGCTTGTGCTTAATTCTTCTTCCTGATGGGAAAATAGAGTGACCTGTGCCTGTCCCAACACCTAGAGCTAGTCTCTCATTGGTTCCCCCTCTTCCCGTTCATCCTCAGGACAAATTGCAACCTGTACGGAACAGGACGTTAAAGGTGCTGATTCTCCAAGGAGGGAGATGGCTAGTAAATCGGCTGGAATGGCGAACCCGAGCAAAGGAGATGAGAAATGAGGTGCGTTTTAGAAACCTTTCCCGATCACACTGTGTACCATCTTCTGGGTTTCTCATGCCTGTTTTCGACGTAGGAAGATGCCCTTGAACCTGGAGATTTGGGACCCATGGGATGGGTACCATGCAGTATTACTTGAAAGGGTCTGCGTTGGCTCACCCAACCTCACCGAACCTCTCAGCCCCAAGAGTGTCCACCCTTATGTCTCAATCAGCTGTGGGTCTAGATATGGTCAATCCAGGTTGCATCACACCCCCTGAACGAATTTTGTAAGAATTTCTCTCTCTTTCACTGTCTTTGTTTCACGGGTTTTGAAAAGTAATTTATTTTTATAATGGGGTTTAGCTGCTTTTCACGGCTGTGTTTATGCCGCTTTACACCCCCTTGACTCACTTACAGAGAGATATCAATACATAGGTTTGAAGATTCTTACTAGTCAGATATATTCTTGTGCGGTGAATAGGGGGTGTTGTGTCCAGTTCACTGAAAAAGAAATAGGTCTTGTCTCTTACATATTGGGTTTATGGAACGGTATCGGAGCTAATTTGAAACCCTTGTTTTATGCATCACCCCACCTCACCTTTCCCGTTCAGCAGCCATAGTGTGTTTCCTAAACGTGGGACTCTGTTCTGTTTTGCAATTCAGTTCAAGTGTAGCGGTTTTTACATTCCCTCTAGAAGTGATATCTTATGATAAGTGTCTTTTTCTGTGTGACTTATTTCACTTAGAATCGTCGTACCTAAATCCACTCATCGTGCTGCTACTAGCCTTATGACGTTGATTTCATGGCTGAGTGATATTCCATTGTACATGAGGACCACAACTTCTTTATCCATTTTTCTCTTTCCTAGGATATTTAAGGTGTAATGAAGTGGGGGTTCTTGTCCACAGAGCAGCCCTAAACTTTGGGGTGCCTGTGTCTTGCTGATTTTTCGTTTTCCCAATTTATACGCCCATGAGTGGAAGTGCCCTATGCTCTCCAAGCTGTGTTTTTTAGATGTTTCAGAACACACCGTACACTTCTCCAGAGTGGCTGTTGGCAATTTACATCCCACCCATCAGCGTAGCAAGGCTCCCATTTCTCCATGGCCGGTCCTGCATTTCTGGTTTGGACACTTTTTTCCGCATGGCCCTTTTGCCCGCTGGGAAGCGAGACTTCTTTGGAGCGCTGATTGGCCTTTCCAGGTTGCTTGGTTGGCCAAAAAGGGCGTATGCGTTTTTTCCTGAATATATTCAGGAAAAAACGCATACGCCCTTTTTGGCCACGGGCATCATTGTCCACGTTTTGCCGCTTTTCATGTGCTTTCAAGGCGATTCGAATCTACCTCCTGAAATCTGTTTCCTGCAATTCTGCCTTGCTTTCAAAGCCTCTTCGTTGCCTTCCCTTAATATATTTGTGGACGAGAGGTATCATTTAAAACTCTGCAGGTTTGTGAATTGCAGTGCCCCTGAGCTCCATTTTTCAACTCGCTTTTTTGGGAGCTGGCCGCAAAAGCGCAGGATTGCTTCAGGCCCTCTTCTGGTTCTGGGGGGCAGGCTGAGCTTGTGCTTAATTCTTCTTCCTGATGGGAAAATAGAGTGACCTGTGCCTGTCCCAACACCTAGAGCTAGTCTCTCATTGGTTCCCCCTCTTCCCGTTCATCCTCAGGACAAATTGCAACCTGTACGGAACAGGAGGTTAAAGGTGCTGATTCTCCAAGGAGGGAGATGGCTAGTAAATCGGCTGGAATGGCGAACCCGAGCAAAGGAGATGAGAAATGAGGTGCGTTTTAGAAACCTTTCCCGATCACACGGTGTACCATCTTCTGGGTTTCTCATGCCTGTTTTCGACGTAGGAAGATGCCCTTGAACCTGGAGATTTGGGACCCATGGGATGGGTACCATGCAGTATTACTTGAAAGGGTCTGCGTTGGCTCACCCAACCTCACCGAACCTCTCAGCCCCAAGAGTGTCCACCCTTATGTCTCAATCAGCTGTGGGTCTAGATATGGTCAATCCAGGTTGCATCACAGCCCCTGAACGAATTTTGTAAGAATTTCTCTCTCTTTCACTGTCTTTGTTTCACGGGTTTTGAAAAGTAATTTAGTTTTATAATGGGGTTTAGCTGCTTTTCACGGCTGTGTTTATGCCGCTTTACACCCCCTTGACTCACTTACAGAGAGATATCAATACATAGGTTTGAAGATTCTTACTAGTCAGATATATTCTTGTGCGGTGAATAGGGGGTGTTGAGTCCAGTTCACTGAAAAAGGAATAGGTCTTGTCTCTTACATATTGGGTTTATGGAACGGTATCGGAGCTAATTTGAAACCCTTGTTTTATGCATCACCCCACCTCACCTTTCCCGTTCAGCAGCCATAGTGTGTTTTCTAAACGTGTGACTCTGTTCTGTTTTGTAATTCAGTTCAAGTGTAGCGGTTTTTACATTCCCTCTCTAAGTGATATCTTATGATAAGTGTCTTTTTCTGTGTGACTTATTTCACTTAGAATCGTCGTACCTAAATCCACTCATCGTGCTGCTACTAGCCTTATGACATGGATTTCATGGCTGAGTGATATTCCATTGTACATGAGGACCACCACTTCTTTATCCATTTTTCTCTTTCCTAGGATATTTAAGGTGTAATGAAGTGGGGGTTCTTGTCCACAGAGCAGCCCTAAACTTTGGGGTGCCTGTGTCTTGCTGATTTTTCGTTTTCCCAATTTATACGCCCATGAGTGGAAGTGCCCTATGCTCTCCAAGCTGTGTTTTTTAGATGTTTCAGAACACACCGTACACTTCTCCAGAGTGGCTGTTGGCAATTTACATCCCACCCATCAGCGTAGCAAGGCTCCCATTTCTCCATGGCCGGTCCTGCATTTCTGGGTTGGACACTTTTTTCCGCATGGCCCTTTTGCCCGCTGGGAAGCGAGACTTCTTTGGAGCGCTGATTGGCCTTTCCAGGTTGCTTGGTTGGCCAAAAAGGGCGTATGCGTTTTTTCCTGAATATATTCAGGAAAAAACGCATACGCCCTTTTTGGCCAAGGGCATCATTGTCCACGTTTTGCCGCTTTTCATGTGCTTTCAAGGCGATTCGAATCTACCTCCTGAAATCTGTTTCCTGCAATTCTGCCTTGCTTTCAAAGCCTCTTCGTTGCCTTCCCTTAATATATTTGTGGACGAGAGGTATCATTTAAAACTCTGCAGGTTTGTGAATTGCAGTGCCCCTGAGCTCCATTTTTCAACTCGCTTTTTTGGGAGCTGCCCGCCAAAGCGCAGGATTGCTTCAGGCCCTCTTCTGGTTCTGGGGGGCAGGCTGAGCTTGTGCTTAATTCTTCTTCCTGATGGGAAAATAGAGTGACCTGTGCCTGTCCCAACACCTAGAGCTAGTCTCTCATTGGTTCCCCCTCTTCCCGTTCATCCTCAGGACAAATTGCAACCTGTACGGAACAGGAGGTTAAAGGTGCTGATTCTCCAAGGAGGGAGATGGCTAGTAAATCGGCTGGAATGGCGAACCCGAGCAAAGGAGATGAGAAATGAGGTGCGTTTTAGAAACCTTTCCCGATCACACGGTGTACCATCTTCTGGGTTTCTCATGCCTGTTTTCGACGTACGAAGATGCCCTTGAACCTGGAGATTTGGGACCCATGGGATGGGTACCATGCAGTATTACTTGAAAGGGTCTGCGTTGGCTCACCCAACCTCACCGAACCTCTCAGCCCCAAGAGTGTCCACCCTTATGTCTCAATCAGCTGTGGGTCTAGATATGGTCAATCCAGGTTGCATCACAGCCCCTGAACGAATTTTGTAAGAATTTCTCTCTCTTTCACTGTCTTTGTTTCACGGGTTTTGAAAAGTAATTTATTTTTATAATGTGGTTTAGCTGCTTTTCACGGCTGTGTTTATGCCGCTTTACACCCCCTTGACTCACTTACAGAGAGATATCAATACATAGGTTTGAAGATTCTTACTAGTCAGATATATTCTTGTGCGGTGAATAGGGGGTGTTGAGCCCAGTTCACTGAAAAAGGAATAGGTCTTGTCTCTTACATATTGGGTTTATGGAACGGTATCTGAGCTAATTTGAAACCCTTGTTTTATGCATCACCCCACCTCACCTTTCCCGTTCAGCAGCCATAGTGTGTTTCCTAAACGTGGGACTCTGTTCTGTTTTGCAATTCAGTTCAAGTGTAGCGGTTTTTACATTCCCTCTAGAAGTGATATCTTATGATAAGTGTCTTTTTCTGTGTGACTTATTTCACTTAGAATCGTCGTACCTAAATCCACTCATCGTGCTGCTACTAGCCTTATGACGTGGATTTCATGGCTGAGTGATATTCCATTGTACATGAGAACCCCAACTTCTTTATCCATTTTTCGCTTTCCTAGGATATTTAAGGTGTAATGAAGTGGGGGTTCTTGTCAACAGAGCAGCACTAAACTTTTGGGTGCCTGTGTCTTGCTGATTTTTAGTTTTCCCAATTTATACGCCCATGAGTGGAAGTGCCCTATGCTCTCCAAGCTGTGTTTTTTAGATGTTTCAGAACACACCGTACACTTCTCCGGAGTGGCTGTTGGCAATTTACATCCCACCCATCAGCGTAGCAAGGCTCCCATTTCTCCATGGCCGGTCCTGCATTTCTGGTTTGGACACTTTTTTCCGCATGGCCCTTTTGCCCGCTGGGAAGCGAGACTTCTTTGGAGCGCTGATTGGCCTTTCCAGGTTGCTTGGTTGGCCAAAAAGGGCGTATGCGTTTTTTTCTGAATATATTCAGGAAAAAATGCATACGCCCTTTTTGGCCAAGGGCATCATTGTCCACGTTTTGCCGCTTTTCATGTGCTTTCAAGGCGATTCGAATCTACCTCCTGAAATCTGTTTCCTGCAATTCTGCCTTGCTTTCAAAGCCTCTTCGTTGCCTTCCCTTAATATATTTGTGGACGAGAGGTATCATTTAAAACTCTGCAGGTTTGTGAATTGCAGTGCCCCTGAGCTCCATTTTTCAACTCGCTTTTTTGGGAGCTGCCCGCAAAAGCGCAGGATTGCTTCAGGCCCTCTTCTGGTTCTGGGGGGCAGGCTGAGCTTGTGCTTAATTCTTCTTCCTGATGGGAAAATAGAGTGACCTGTGCCTGTCCCAACACCTAGAGCTAGTCTCTCATTGGTTCCCCCTCTTCCCGTTCATCCTCAGGACAAATTGCAACCTGTACGGAACAGGAGGTTAAAGGTGCTGATTCTCCAAGGAGGGAGAT
The DNA here is from genome assembly GCF_949987535.1 of Balaenoptera acutorostrata. Lineage (NCBI taxonomy): Eukaryota > Metazoa > Chordata > Mammalia > Artiodactyla > Balaenopteridae > Balaenoptera > Balaenoptera acutorostrata. The sequence goes on from NW_026646168.1 coordinate 143,668, forward strand.
GGCTAGTAAATCGGCTGGAATGGCGAACCCGAGCAAAGGAGATGAGAAATGAGGTGCGTTTTAGAAACCTTTCCCGATCACACTGTGTACCATCTTCTGGGTTTCTCATGCCTGTTTTCGACGTAGGAAGATGCCCTTGAACCTGGAGATTTGGGACCCATGGGATGGGTACCATGCAGTATTACTTGAAAGGGTCTGCGTTGGCTCACCCAACCTCACCGAACCTCTCAGCCCCAAGAGTGTCCACCCTTATGTCTCAATCAGCTGTGGGTCTAGATATGGTCAATCCAGGTTGCATCACACCCCCTGAACGAATTTTGTAAGAATTTCTCTCTCTTTCACTGTCTTTGTTTCACGGGTTTTGAAAAGTAATTTATTTTTATAATGGGGTTTAGCTGCTTTTCACGGCTGTGTTTATGCCGCTTTACACCCCCTTGACTCACTTACAGAGAGATATCAATACATAGGTTTGAAGATTCTTACTAGTCAGATATATTCTTGTGCGGTGAATAGGGGGTGTTGTGTCCAGTTCACTGAAAAAGAAATAGGTCTTGTCTCTTACATATTGGGTTTATGGAACGGTATCGGAGCTAATTTGAAACCCTTGTTTTATGCATCACCCCACCTCACCTTTCCCGTTCAGCAGCCATAGTGTGTTTCCTAAACGTGGGACTCTGTTCTGTTTTGCAATTCAGTTCAAGTGTAGCGGTTTTTACATTCCCTCTAGAAGTGATATCTTATGATAAGTGTCTTTTTCTGTGTGACTTATTTCACTTAGAATCGTCGTACCTAAATCCACTCATCGTGCTGCTACTAGCCTTATGACGTTGATTTCATGGCTGAGTGATATTCCATTGTACATGAGGACCACAACTTCTTTATCCATTTTTCTCTTTCCTAGGATATTTAAGGTGTAATGAAGTGGGAGTTCTTGTCCACAGAGCAGCCCTAAACTTTGGGGTGCCTGTGTCTTGCTGATTTTTCGTTTTCCCAATTTATACGCCCATGAGTGGAAGTGCCCTATGCTCTCCAAGCTGTGTTTTTTAGATGTTTCAGAACACACCGTACACTTCTCCAGAGTGGCTGTTGGCAATTTACATCCCACCCATCAGCGTAGCAAGGCTCCCATTTCTCCATGGCCGGTCCTGCATTTCTGGGTTGGACACTTTTTTCCGCATGGCCCTTTTGCCCGCTGGGAAGCGAGACTTCTTTGGAGCGCTGATTGGCCTTTCCAGGTTGCTTGGTTGGCCAAAAAGGGCGTATGCGTTTTTTCCTGAATATATTCAGGAAAAAACGCATACGCCCTTTTTGGCCAAGGGCATCATTGTCCACGTTTTGCCGCTTTTCATGTGCTTTCAAGGCGATTCGAATCTACCTCCTGAAATCTGTTTCCTGCAATTCTGCCTTGCTTTCAAAGCCTCTTCGTTGCCTTCCCTTAATATATTTGTGGACGAGAGGTATCATTTAAAACTCTGCAGGTTTGTGAATTGCAGTGCCCCTGAGCTCCATTTTTCAACTCGCTTTTTTGGGAGCTGGCCGCAAAAGCGCAGGATTGCTTCAGGCCCTCTTCTGGTTCTGGGGGGCAGGCTGAGCTTGTGCTTAATTCTTCTTCCTGATGGGAAAATAGAGTGACCTGTGCCTGTCCCAACACCTAGAGCTAGTCTCTCATTGGTTCCCCCTCTTCCCGTTCATCCTCAGGACAAATTGCAACCTGTACGGAACAGGAGGTTAAAGGTGCTGATTCTCCAAGGAGGGAGATGGCTAGTAAATCGGCTGGAATGGCGAACCCGAGCAAAGGAGATGAGAAATGAGGTGCGTTTTAGAAACCTTTCCCGATCACACGGTGTACCATCTTCTGGGTTTCTCATGCCTGTTTTCGACGTAGGAAGATGCCCTTGAACCTGGAGATTTGGGACCCATGGGATGGGTACCATGCAGTATTACTTGAAAGGGTCTGCGTTGGCTCACCCAACCTCACCGAACCTCTCAGCCCCAAGAGTGTCCACCCTTATGTCTCAATCAGCTGTGGGTCTAGATATGGTCAATCCAGGTTGCATCACAGCCCCTGAACGAATTTTGTAAGAATTTCTCTCTCTTTCACTGTCTTTGTTTCACGGGTTTTGAAAAGTAATTTATTTTTATAATGGGGTTTAGCTGCTTTTCACGGCTGTGTTTATGCCGCTTTACACCCCCTTGACTCACTTACAGAGAGATATCAATACATAGGTTTGAAGATTCTTACTAGTCAGATATATTCTTGTGCGGTGAATAGGGGGTGTTGAGTCCAGTTCACTGAAAAAGGAATAGGTCTTGTCTCTTACATATTGGGTTTATGGAACGGTATCTGAGCTAATTTGAAACCCTTGTTTTATGCGTCACCCCACCTCACCTTTCCCGTTCAGCAGCCATAGTGTGTTTCCTAAACGTGTGACTCTGTTCTGTTTTGTAATTCAGTTCAAGTGTAGCGTTTTTTACATTCCCTCTCTAAGTGATATCTTATGATAAGTGTCTTTTTCTGTGTGACTTATTTTACTTAGAATCGTCGTACCTAAATCCACTCATCGTGCTGCTACTAGCCTTATGACGTGGATTTCATGGCTGAGTGATATTCCATTGTACATGAGGACCACAACTTCTTTATCCATTTTTCGCTTTCCTAGGATATTTAAGGTGTAATGAAGTGGGGGTTCTTGTCAACAGAGCAGCCCTAAACTTTGGGGTGCCTGTGTCTTGCTGATTTTTAGTTTTCCCAATTTATACGGCCATGAGTGGAAGTGCCCTATGCTCTCCAAGCTGTGTTTTTTAGATGTTTCAGAACACACCGTACACTTCTCCAGAGTGGCTGTTGGCAATTTACATCCCACCCATCAGCGTAGCAAGGCTCCCATTTCTCCATGGCCGGTCCTGCATTTCTGGTTTGGACACTTTTTTCCGCATGGCCCTTTTGCCCGCTGGGAAGCGAGACTTCTTTGGAGCGCTGATTGGCCTTTCCAGGTTGCTTGGTTGGCCAAAAAGGGCGTATGCGTTTTTTCCTGAATATATTCAGGAAAAAACGCATACGCCCTTTTTGGCCAAGGGCATCATTGTCCACGTTTTGCCGCTTTTCATGTGCTTTCAAGGCGATTCGAATCTACCTCCTGAAATCTGTTTCCTGCAATTCTGCCTTGCTTTCAAAGCCTCTTCGTTGCCTTCCCTTAATATATTTGTGGACGAGAGGTATCATTTAAAACTCTGCAGGTTTGTGAATTGCAGTGCCCCTGAGCTCCATTTTTCAACTCGCTTTTTTGGGAGCTGGCCGCCAAAGCGCCGGATTGCTTCAGGCCCTCTTCTGGTTCTGGGGGGCAGGCTGAGCTTGTGCTTAATTCTTCTTCCTGATGGGAAAATAGAGTGACCTGTGCCTGTCCCAACACCTAGAGCTAGTCTCTCATTGGTTCCCCCTCTTCCCGATCATCCTCAGGACAAATTGCAACCTGTACGGAACAGGAGGTTAAAGGTGCTGATTCTCCAAAGAGGGAGATGGCTAGTAAATCGGCTGGAATGGCGAACCCGAGCAAAGGAGATGAGAAATGAGGTGCGTTTTAGAAACCTTTCCCGATCACACGGTGTACCATCTTCTGGGTTTCTCATGCCTGTTTTCGACGTAGGAAGATGCCCTTGAACCTGGAGATTTGGGACCCATGGGATGGGTACCATGCAGTATTACTTGAAAGGGTCTGCGTTGGCTCACCCAACCTCACCGAACCTCTCAGCCCCAAGAGTGTCCACCCTTATGTCTCAATCAGCTGTGGGTCTAGATATGGTCAATCCAGGTTGCATCACAGCCCCTGAACGAATTTTGTAAGAATTTCTCTCTCTTTCACTGTCTTTGTTTCACGGGTTTTGAAAAGTAATTTATTTTTATAATGGGGTTTAGCTGCTTTTCAAGGCTGTGTTTATGCCGCTTTACACCCCCTTGACTCACTTACAGAGAGATATCAATACATAGGTTTGAAGATTCTTACTAGTCAGATATATTCTTGTGCGGTGAATAGGGGGTGTTGAGTCCAGTTCACTGAAAAAGGAATAGGTCTTGTCTCTTACATATTGGGTTTATGGAACGGTATCGGAGCTAATTTGAAACCCTTGTTTTATGCATCACCCCACCTCACCTTTCCCGTTCAGCAGCCATAGTGTGTTTCCTAAACGTGTGACTCTGTTCTGTTTTGCAATTCAGTTCAAGTGTAGCGGGTTTTACATTCCCTCTAGAAGTGATATCTTATGATAAGTGTCTTTTTCTGTGTGACTTATTTCACTTAGAATCGTCGTACCTAAATCCACTCATCGTGCTGCTAATAGCCTTATGACGTTGATTTCATGGCTGAGTGATATTCCATTGTACATGAGGACCACAACTTCTTTATCCATTTTTCTCTTTCGTAGGATATTTAAGGTGTAATGAAGTGGGGGTTCTTGTCAACAGAGCAGCCCTAAACTTTGGGGTGCCTGTGTCTTGCTGATTTTTAGTTTTCCCAATTTATACGCCCATGAGTGGAAGTGCCCTATGCTCTCCAAGCTGTGTTTTTTAGATGTTTCAGAACACACCGTACACTTCTCCGGAGTGGCTGTTGGCAATTTACATCCCACCCATCAGCATAGCAAGGCTCCCATTTCTCCATGGCCGGTCCTGCATTTCTGGTTTGGACACTTTTTTCCGCATGGCCCTTTTGCCCGCTGGGAAGCGAGACTTCTTTGGAGCGCTGATTGGCCTTTCCAGGTTGCTTGGTTGGCCAAAAAGGGCGTATGCGTTTTTTCCTGAATATATTCAGGAAAAAACGCATACGCCCTTTTTGGCCAAGGGCATCATTGTCCACGTTTTGCTGCTTTTCATGTGCTTTCAAGGCGATTCGAATCTACCTCCTGAAATCTGTTTCCTGCAATTCTGCCTTGCTTTCAAAGCCTCTTCGTTGCCTTCCCTTAATATATTTGTGGACGAGAGGAATCATTTAAAACTCTGCAGGTCTGTGAATTGCAGTGCCCCTGAGCTCCATTTTTCAACTCGCTTTTTTGGGAGCTGGCCGCAAAAGCGCAGGATTGCTTCAGGCCCTCTTCTGGTTCTGGGGGGCAGGCTGAGCTTGTGCTTAATTCTTCTTCCTGATGGGAAAATAGAGTGACCTGTGCCTGTCCCAACACCTAGAGCTAGTCTCTCATTGGTTCCCCCTCTTCCCGTTCATCCTCAGGACAAATTGCAACCTGTACGGAACAGGAGGTTAAAGGTGCTGATTCTCCAAGGAGGGAGATGGCTAGTAAATCGGCTGGAATGGCGAACCCGAGCAAAGGAGATGAGAAATGAGGTGCGTTTTAGAAACCTTTCCCGATCACACGGTGTAGCATCTTCTGGGTTTCTCATGCCTGTTTTCGACGTAGGAAGATGCCCTTGAACCTGGAGATTTGGGACCCATGGGATGGGTACCATGCAGTATTACTTGAAAGGGTCTGCGTTGGCTCACCCAACCTCACCGAACCTCTCAGCCCCAAGAGTGTCCACCCTTATGTCTCAATCAGCTGTGGGTCTAGATATGGTCAATCCAGGTTGCATCACAGCCCCTGAACGAATTTTGTAAGAATTTCTCTCTCTTTCACTGTCTTTGTTTCAGGGGTTTTGAAAAGTAATTTATTTTTATAATGGGGTTTAGCTGCTTTTCACGGCTGTGTTTATGCCGCTTTACACCCCCTTGACTCACTTACAGAGAGATATCAATACATAGGTTTGAAGATTCTTACTAGTCAGATATATTCTTGTGCGGTGAATAGGGGGTGTTGAGTCCAGTTCACTGAAAAAGGAATAGGTCTTGTCTCTTACATATTGGGTTTATGGAACGGTATCGGAGCTAATTTGAAACCCTTGTTTTATGCATCACCCCACCTCACCTTTCCCGTTCAGCAGCCATAGTGTGTTTCCTAAACGTGTGACTCTGTTCTGTTTTGCAATTCAGTTCAAGTGTAGCGGTTTTTACATTCCCTCTCTAAGTGATATCTTAGGATAAGTGTCTTTTTCTGTGTGACTTATTTCACTTAGAATCGTCGTACCTAAATCCACTCATCGTGCTGCTACTAGCCTTATGACGTTGATTTCATGGCTGAGTGATATTCCATTGTACATGAGGACCCCAACTTCTTTATCCATTTTTCTCTTTCCTAGGATATTTAAGGTGTAATGAAGTGGGGGTTCTTGTCAACAGAGCAGCCCTAAACTTTGGGGTGCCTGTGTCTTGCTGATTTTTAGTTTTCCCAATTTATACGCCCATGAGTGGAAGTGCCCTATGCTCTCCAAGCTGTGTTTTTTAGATGTTTCAGAATACACCGTACACTTCTCCGGAGTGGCTGTTGGCAATTTACATCCCACCCATCAGCATAGCAAGGCTCCCATTTCTCCATGGCCGGTCCTGCATTTCTGGTTTGGACACTTTTTTCCGCATGGCCCTTTTGCCCGCTGGGAAGCGAGACTTCTTTGGAGCGCTGATTGGCCTTTCCAGGTTGCTTGGTTGGCCAAAAAGGGCGTATGCGTTTTTTCCTGAATATATTCAGGAAAAAACGCATACGCCCTTTTTGGCCAAGGGCATCATTGTCCACGTTTTGCCGCTTTTCATGTGCTTTCAAGGCGATTCGAATCTACCTCCTGAAATCTGTTTCCTGCAATTCTGCCTTGCTTTCAAAGCCTCTTCGTTGCCTTCCCTTAATATATTTGTGGACGAGAGGAATCATTTAAAACTCTGCAGGTTTGTGAATTGCAGTGCCCCTGAGCTCCATTTTTCAACTCGCTTTTTTGGGAGCTGGCCGCAAAAGCGCAGGATTGCTTCAGGCCCTCTTCTGGTTCTGGGGGGCAGGCTGAGCTTGTGCTTAATTCTTCTTCCTGATGGGAAAATAGAGTGACCTGTGCCTGTCCCAACACCTAGAGCTAGTCTCTCATTGGTTCCCCCTCTTCCCGTTCATCCTCAGGACAAATTGCAACCTGTACGGAACAGGAGGTTAAAGGTGCTGATTCTCCAAGGAGGTAGATGGCTAGTAAATCGGCTGGAATGGCGAACCCGAGCAAAGGAGATGAGAAATGAGGTGCGTTTTAGAAACCTTTCCCGATCACACGGTGTACCATCTTCTGGGTTTCTCATGCCTGTTTTCGACGTAGGAAGATGCCCTTGAACCTGGAGATTTGGGACCCATGGGATGGGTACCATGCAGTATTACTTGAAAGGGTCTGCGTTGGCTCACCCAACCTCACCGAACCTCTCAGCCCCAAGAGTGTCCACCCTTATGTCTCAATCAGCTGTGGGTCTAGATATGGTCAATCCAGGTTGCATCACAGCCCCTGAACGAATTTTGTAAGAATTTCTCTCTCTTTCACTGTCTTTGTTTCAGGGGTTTTGAAAAGTAATTTATTTTTTTAATGGGGTTTAGCTGCTTTTCACGGCTGTGTTTATGCCACTTTACACCCCCTTGACTCACTTACAGAGAGATATCAATACATAGGTTTGAAGATTCTTACTAGTCAGATATATTCTTGTGCGGTGAATAGGGGGTGTTGAGTCCAGTTCACTGAAAAAGGAATAGGTCTTGTCTCTTACATATTGGGTTTATGGAACGGTATCGGAGCTAATTTGAAACCCTTGTTTTATGCATCACCCCACCTCACCTTTCCCGTTCAGCAGCCATAGTGTGTTTCCTAAACGTGGGACTCTGTTCTGTTTTGCAATTCAGTTCAAGTGTAGCGGTTTTTACATTCCCTCTCTAAGTGATATCTTAGGATAAGTGTCTTTTTCTGTGTGACTTATTTCACTTAGAATCGTCGTACCTAAATCCACTCATCGTGCTGCTACTAGCCTTATGACGTTGATTTCATGGCTGAGTGATATTCCATTGTACATGAGGACCCCAACTTCTTTATCCATTTTTCTCTTTCCTAGGATATTTAAGGTGTAATGAAGTGGGGGTTCTTGTCAACAGAGCAGCCCTAAACTTTGGGGTGCCTGTGTCTTGCTGATTTTTAGTTTTCCCAATTTATACGCCCATGAGTGGAAGTGCCCTATGCTCTCCAAGCTGTGTTTTTTAGATGTTTCAGAACACACCGTACACTTCTCCGGAGTGGCTGTTGGCAATTTACATCCCACCCATCAGCGTAGCAAGGCTCCCATTTCTCCATGGCCGGTCCTGCATTTCTGGTTTGGACACTTTTTTCCGCATGGCCCTTTTGCCCGCTGGGAAGCGAGACTTCTTTGGAGCGCTGATTGGCCTTTCCAGGTTGCTTGGTTGGCCAAAAAGGGTGTATGCGTTTTTTCCTGAATATATTCAGGAAAAAACGCATACGCCCTTTTTGGCCAAGGGCATCATTGTCCACGTTTTGCCGCTTTTCATGTGCTTTCAAGGCGATTCGAATCTACCTCCTGAAATCTGTTTCCTGCAATTCTGCCTTGCTTTCAAAGCCTCTTCGTTGCCTTCCCTTAATATATTTGTGGACGAGAGGTATCATTTAAAACTCTGCAGGTTTGTGAATTGCAGTGCCCCTGAGCTCCATTTTTCAACTCGCTTTTTTAGGAGCTGGCCGCAAAAGCGCAGGATTGCTTCAGGCCCTCTTCTGGTTCTGGGGGGCAGGCTGAGCTTGTGCTTAATTCTTCTTCCTGATGGGAAAATAGAGTGACCTGTGCCTGTCCCAACACCTAGAGCTAGTCTCTCATTGGTTCCCCCTCTTCCCGTTCATCCTCAGGACAAATTGCAACCTGTACGGAACAGGAGGTTAAAGGTGCTGATTCTCCAAGGAGGGAGATGGCTAGTAAATCGGCTGGAATGGCGAACCCGAGCAAAGGAGATGAGAAATGAGGTGCGTTTTAGAAACCTTTCCCGATCACACGGTGTACCATCTTCTGGGTTTCTCATGCCTGTTTTCGACGTAGGAAGATGCCCTTGAACCTGGAGATTTGGGACCCATGGGATGGGTACCATGCAGTAGTACTTGAAAGGGTCTGCGTTGGCTCACCCAACCTCACCGAACCTCTCAGCCCCAAGAGTGTCCACCCTTATGTCTCAATCAGCTGTGGGTCTAGATATGGTCAATCCAGGTTGCATCACAGCCCCTGAACGAATTTTGTAAGAATTTCTCTCTCTTTCACTGTCTTTGTTTCACGGGTTTTGAAGAGTAATTTAATTTTATAATGGGGTTTAGCTGCTTTTCACGGCTGTGTTTATGCCGCTTTACACCCCCTTGACTCACTTACAGAGAGATATCAATACATAGGTTTGAAGATTCTTACTAGTCAGATAAATTCTTGTGCGGTGAATAAGGGGTGTTGAGTCCAGTTCACTGAAAAAGGAATAGGTCTTGTCTCTTACATATTGGGTTTATGGAACGGTATCGGAGCTAATTTGAAACCCTTGTTTTATGCATCACCCCACCTCACCTTTCCCGTTCAGCAGCCATAGTGTGTTTCCTAAACGTGTGACTCTGTTCTGTTTTGTAATTCAGTTCAAGTGTAGCGGTTTTTACATTCCCTCTCTAAGTGATATCTTAGGATAAGTGTCTTTTTCTGTGTGACTTATTTCACTTAGAATCGTCGTACCTAAATCCACTCATCGTGCTGCTACTAGCCTTATGACGTTGATTTCATGGCTGAGTGATATTCCATTGTACATGAGGACCCCAACTTCTTTATCCATTTTTCTCTTTCCTAGGATATTTAAGGTGTAATGAAGTGGGGGTTCTTGTCAACAGAGCAGCCCTAAACTTTGGGGTGCCTGTGTCTTGCAGATTTTTAGTGTTCCCAATTTATACGCCCATGAGTGGAAGTGCCCTATGCTCTCCAAGCTGTGTTTTTTAGATGTTTCAGAACACACCGTACACTTCTCCGGAGTGGCTGTTGGCAATTTACATCCCACCCATCAGCGTAGCAAGGCTCCCATTTCTCCATGGCCGGTCCTGCATTTCTGGTTTGGACACGTTTTTCCGCATGGCCCTTTTGCCCGCTGGGAAGCGAGACTTCTTTGGAGCGCTGATTGGCCTTTCCAGGTTGCTTGGTTGGCCAAAAAGGGCGTATGCGTTTTTTCCTGAATATATTCAGGAAAAAACGCATACGCCCTTTTTGGCCAAGGGCATCATTGTCCACGTTTTGCCGCTTTTCATGTGCTTTCAAGGCGATTCGAATCTACCTCCTGAAATCTGTTTCCTGCAATTCTGCCTTGCTTTCAAAGCCTCTTCGTTGCCTTCCCTTAATATATTTGTGGACGAGAGGTATCATTTAAAACTCTGCAGGTTTGTGAATTGCAGTGCCCCTGAGCTCCATTTTTCAACTCGCTTTTTTGGGAGCTGGCCGCAAAAGCGCAGGATTGCTTCAGGCCCTCTTCTGGTTCTGGGGGGCAGGCTGAGCTTGTGCTTAATTCTTCTTCCTGATGGGAAAATAAAGTGACCTGTGCCTGTCCCAACACCTAGAGCTAGTCTCTCATTGGTTCCCCCTCTTCCCGTTCATCCTCAGGACAAATTGCAACCTGTACGGAACAGGAGGTTAAAGGTGCTGATTCTCCAAGGAGGGAGATGGCTAGTAAATCGGCTGGAATGGCGAACCCGAGCAAAGGAGATGAGAAATGAGGTGCGTTTTAGAAACCTTTCCCGATCACACGGTGTACCATCTTCTGGGTTTCTCATGCCTGTTTTCGACGTAGGAAGATGCCCTTGAACCTGGAGATTTGGGACCCATGGGATGGGTACCATGCAGTAGTACTTGAAAGGGTCTGCGTTGGCTCACCCAACCTCACCGAACCTCTCAGCCCCAAGAGTGTCCACCCTTATGTCTCAATCAGCTGTGGGTCTAGATATGGTCAATCCAGGTTGCATCACAGCCCCTGAACGAATTTTGTAAGAATTTCTCTCTCTTTCACTGTCTTTGTTTCACGGGTTTTGAAGAGTAATTTAGTTTTATAATGGGGTTTAGCTGCTTTTCACGGCTGTGTTTATGCCGCTTTACACCCCCTTGACTCACTTACAGAGAGATATCAATACATAGGTTTGAAGATTCTTACTAGTCAGATAAATTCTTGTGCGGTGAATAAGGGGTGTTGAGTCCAGTTCACTGAAAAAGGAATAGGTCTTGTCTCTTACATATTGGGTTTATGGAACGGTATCGGAGCTAATTTGAAACCCTTGTTTTATGCATCACCCCACCTCACCTTTCCCGTTCAGCAGCCATAGTGTGTTTCCTAAACGTGGGACTCTGTTCTGTTTTGCAATTCAGTTCAAGTGTAGCGGTTTTTACATTCCCTCTCTAAGTGATATCTTAGGATAAGTGTCTTTTTCTGTGTGACTTATTTCACTTAGAATCGTCGTACCTAAATCCACTCATCGTGCTGCTACTAGCCTTATGACGTTGATTTCATGGCTGAGTGATATTCCATTGTACATGAGGACCCCAACTTCTTTATCCATTTTTCTCTTTCCTAGGATATTTAAGGTGTAATGAAGTGGGGGTTCTTGTCAACAGAGCAGCCCTAAACTTTGGGGTGCCTGTGTCTTGCAGATTTTTAGTGTTCCCAATTTATACGCCCATGAGTGGAAGTGCCCTATGCTCTCCAAGCTGTGTTTTTTAGATGTTTCAGAACACACCGTACACTTCTCCGGAGTGGCTGTTGGCAATTTACATCCCACCCATCAGCGTAGCAAGGCTCCCATTTCTCCATGGCCGGTCCTGCATTTCTGGTTTGGACACGTTTTTCCGCATGGCCCTTTTGCCCGCTGGGAAGCGAGACTTCTTTGGAGCGCTGATTGGCCTTTCCAGGTTGCTTGGTTGGCCAAAAAGGGCGTATGCGTTTTTTCCTGAATATATTCAGGAAAAAACGCATACGCCCTTTTTGGCCAAGGGCATCATTGTCCACGTTTTGCCGCTTTTCATGTGCTTTCAAGGCGATTCGAATCTACCTCCTGAAATCTGTTTCCTGCAATTCTGCCTTGCTTTCAAAGCCTCTTCGTTGCCTTCCCTTAATATATTTGTGGACGAGAGGTATCATTTAAAACTCTGCAGGTTTGTGAATTGCAGTGCCCCTGAGCTCCATTTTTCAACTCGCTTTTTTGGGAGCTGGCCGCAAAAGCGCAGGATTGCTTCAGGCCCTCTTCTGGTTCTGGGGGGCAGGCTGAGCTTGTGCTTGATTCTTCTTCCTGATGGGAAAATAGAGTGACCTGTGCCTGTCCCAACCCCTAGAGCTAGTCTCTCATTGGTTCCCCCTCTTCCCGTTCATCCTCAGGACAAATTGCAACCTGTACGGAACAGGAGGTTAAAGGTGCTGATTCTCCAAGGAGGGAGATGGCTAGTAAATCGGCTGGAATGGCGAACCCGAGCAAAGGAGATGAGAAATGAGGTGCGTTTTAGAAACCTTTCCCGATCACACGGTGTAGCATCTTCTGGGTTTCTCATGCCTGTTTTCGACGTAGGAAGATGCCCTTGAACCTGGAGATTTGGGACCCATGGGATGGGTACCATGCAGTATTACTTGAAAGGGTCTGCGTTGGCTCACCCAACCTCACCGAACCTCTCAGCCCCAAGAGTGTCCACCCTTATGTCTCAATCAGCTGTGGGTCTAGATATGGTCAATCCAGGTTGCATCACAGCCCCTGAACGAATTTTGTAAGAATTTCTCTCTCTTTCACTGTCTTTGTTTCACGGGTTTTGAAAAGTAATTTAGTTTTATAATGGGGTTTAGCTGCTTTTCACGGCTGTGTTTATGCCGCTTTACACCCCCTTGACTCACTTACAGAGAGATATCAATACATAGGTTTGAAGATTCTTACTAGTCAGATATATTCTTGTGCGGTGAATAGGGGGTGTTGAGTCCAGTTCACTGAAAAAGGAATAGGTCTTGTCTCTTACATCTTGGGTTTATGGAACGGTATCGGAGCTAATTTGAAACCCTTGTTTTATGCATCACCCCACCTCACCTTTCCCGTTCAGCAGCCATAGTGTGTTTTCTAAACGTGTGACTCTGTTCTGTTTTGTAATTCAGTTCAAGTGTAGCGGTTTTTACATTCCCTCTCTAAGTGATATGTTAGGATAAGTGTCTTTTTCTGTGTGACTTATTTCACTTAGAATCGTCGTACCTAAATCCACTCATCGTGCTGCTACTAGCCTTATGACGTTGATTTCATGGCTGAGTGATATTCCATTGTACATGAGGACCCCAACTTCTTTATCCATTTTTCTCTTTCCTAGGATATTTAAGGTGTAATGAAGTGGGGGTTCTTGTCAACAGAGCAGCCCTAAACTTTGGGGTGCCTGTGTCTTGCTGATTTTTAGTGTTCCCAATTTATACGCCCATGAGTGGAAGTGCCCTATGCTCTCCAAGCTGTGTTTTTTAAATGTTTCAGAACACACCGTACACTTCTCCGGAGTGGCTGTTGGCAATTTACATCCCACCCATCAGCGTAGCAAGACTCCCATTTCTCCATGGCCGGTCCTGCATTTCTGGTTTGGACACTTTTTTCCGCATGGCCCTTTTGCCCGCTGGGAAGCGAGACTTCTTTGGAGCGCTGATTGGCCTTTCCAGGTTGCTTGGTTGGCCAAAAAGGGCGTATGCGTTTTTTCCTGAATATATTCAGGAAAAAACGCATACGCCCTTTTTGGCCAAGGGCATCATTGTCCACGTTTTGCCGCTTTTCATGTGCTTTCAAGGCGATTCGAATCTACCTCCTGAAATCTGTTTCCTGCAATTCTGCCTTGCTTTCAAAGCCTCTTCGTTGCCTTCCCTTAATATATTTGTGGACGAGAGGTATCATTTAAAACTCTGCAGGTTTGTGAATTGCAGTGCCCCTGAGCTCCATTTTTCAACTCGCTTTTTTGGGAGCTGGCCGCAAAAGCGCAGGATTGCTTCAGGCCCTCTTCTGGTTCTGGGGGGCAGGCTGAGCTTGTGCTTAATTCTTCTTCCTGATGGGAAAATAGAGTGACCTGTGCCTGTCCCAACACCTAGAGCTAGTCTCTCATTGGTTCCCCCTCTTCCCGTTCATCCTCAGGACAAATTGCAACCTGTACGGAACAGGAGGTTAAAGGTGCTGATTCTCCAAGGAGGGAGATGGCTAGTAAATCGGCTGGAATGGCGAACCCGAGCAAAGGAGATGAGAAATGAGGTGCGTTTTAGAAACCTTTCCCGATCACACGGTGTACCATCTTCTGGGTTTCTCATGCCTGTTTTCGACGTAGGAAGATGCCCTTGAACCTGGAGATTTGGGACCCATGGGATGGGTACCATGCAGTATTACTTGAAAGGGTCTGCGTTGGCTCACCCAACCTCACCGAACCTCTCAGCCCCAAGAGTGTCCACCCTTATGTCTCAATCAGCTGTGGGTCTAGATATGGTCAATCCAGGTTGCATCACAGCCCCTGAACGAATTTTGTAAGAATTTCTCTCTCTTTCACTGTCTTTGTTTCACGGGTTTTGAAAAGTAATTTAGTTTTATAATGGGGTTTAGCTGCTTTTCACGGCTGTGTTTATGCTGCTTTACACCCCCTTGACTCACTTACAGAGAGATATCAATACATAGGTTTGAAGATTCTTACTAGTCAGATATATTCTTGTGCGGTGAATAGGGGGTGTTGAGTCCAGTTCACTGAAAAAGGAATAGGTCTTGTCTCTTACATATTGGGTTTATGGAACGGTATCGGAGCTAATTTGAAACCCTTGTTTTATGCATCACCCCACCTCACCTTTCCCGTTCAGCAGCCATAGTGTGTTTTCTAAACGTGTGACTCTGTTCTGTTTTGTAATTCAGTTCAAGTGTAGCGGTTTTTACATTCCCTCTCTAAGTGATATCTTAGGTTAAGTGTCTTTTTCTGTGTGACTTATTTCACTTAGAATCGTCGTACCTAAATCCACTCATCGTGCTGCTACTAGCCTTATGACGTTGATTTCATGGCTGAGTGATATTCCATTGTACATGAGGACCCCAACTTCTTTATCCATTTTTCTCTTTCCTAGGATATTTAAGGTGTAATGAAGTGGGTGTTCTTGTCAACAGAGCAGCCCTAAACTTTGGGGTGCCTGTGTCTTGCTGATTTTTAGTGTTCCCAATTTATACGCCCATGAGTGGAAGTGCCCTATGCTCTCCAAGCTGTGTTTTTTAGATGTTTCAGAACACACCGTACACTTCTCCGGAGTGGCTTTTGGCAATTTACATCCCACCCATCAGCGTAGCAAGGCTCCCATTTCTCCATGGCAGGTCCTGCATTTCTGGTTTGGACACTTTTTTCCGCATGGCCCTTTTGCCCGCTGGGAAGCGAGACTTCTTTGGAGCGCTGATTGGCCTTTCCAGGTTGCTTGGTTGGCCAAAAAGGGCGTATGCGTTTTTTCCTGAATATATTCAGGAAAAAACGCATACGCCCTTTTTGGCCAAGGGCATCATTGTCCACGTTTTGCCGCTTTTCATGTGCTTTCAAGGCGATTCGAATCTACCTCCTGAAATCTGTTTCCTGCAATTCTGCCTTGCTTTCAAAGCCTCTTCGTTGCCTTCCCTTAATATATTTGTGGACGAGAGGTATCATTTAAAACTCTGCAGGTTTGTGAATTGCAGTGCCCCTGAGCTCCATTTTTCAACTCGCTTTTTTGGGAGCTGGCCGCAAAAGCGCAGGATTGCTTCAGGCCCTCTTCTGGTTCTGGGGGGCAGGCTGAGCTTGTGCTTAATTCTTCTTCCTGATGGGAAAATAGAGTGACCTGTGCCTGTCCCAACACCTAGAGCTAGTCTCTCATTGGTTCCCCCTCTTCCCGTTCATCCTCAGGACAAATTGCAACCTGTACGGAACAGGAGGTTAAAGGTGCTGATTCTCCAAGGAGGGAGAGGGCTAGTAAATCGGCTGGAATGGCGAACCCGAGCAAAGGAGATGAGAAATGAGGTGCGTTTTAGAAACCTTTCCCGATCACACGGTGTACCATCTTCTGGGTTTCTCATGCCTGTTTTCGACGTAGGAAGATGCCCTTGAACCTGGAGATTTGGGACCCATGGGATGGGTACCATGCAGTATTACTTGAAAGGGTCTGCGTTGGCTCACCCAACCTCACCGAACCTCTCAGCCCCAAGAGTGTCCACCCTTATGTCTCAATCAGCTGTGGGTCTAGATATGGTCAATCCAGGTTGCATCACAGCCCCTGAACGAATTTTGTAAGAATTTCTCTCTCTTTCACTGTCTTTGTTTCACGGGTTTTGAAAAGTAATTTATTTTTATAATGGGGTTTAGCTGCTTTTCACGGCTGTGTTTATGCCGCTTTACACCCCCTTGACTCACTTACAGAGAGATATCAATACATAGGTTTGAAGATTCTTACTAGTCAGATATATTCTTGTGTGGTGAATAGGGGGTGTTGAGTCCAGTTCACTGAAAAAGGAATAGGTCTTTTCTCTTACATATTGGGTTTATGGAACGGTATCGGAGCTAATTTGAAACCCTTGTTTTATGCATCACCCCACCTCACCTTTCCCGTTCAGCAGCCATAGTGTGTTTCCTAAACGTGTGACTCTGTTCTGTTTTGTAATTCAGTTCAAGTGTAGCGGTTTTTACATTCCCTCTCTAAGTGATATCTTAGGATAAGTGTCTTTTTCTGTGTGACTTATTTCACTTAGAATCGTCGTACCTAAATCCACTCATCGTGCTGCTACTAGCCTTATGACGTTGATTTCATGGCTGAGTGATATTCCATTGTACATGAGGACCCCAACTTCTTTATCCATTTTTCTCTTTCCTAGGATATTTAAGGTGTAATGAAGTGGGGGTTCTTGTCAACAGAGCAGCCCTAAACTTTGGGGTGCCTGTGTCTTGCTGATTTTTAGTTTTCCCAATTTATACGCCCATGAGTGGAAGTGCCCTATGCTCTCCAAGCTGTGTTTTTTAGATGTTTCAGAACACACCGTACACTTCTCCGGAGTGGCTGTTGGCAATTTACATCCCACCCATCAGCGTAGCAAGGCTCCCATTTCTCCATGGCCGGTCCTGCATTTCTGGTTTGGACACTTTTTTCCGCATGGCCCTTTTGCCCGCTGGGAAGCGAGACTTCTTTGGAGCGCTGATTGGCCTTTCCAGGTTGCTTGGTTGGCCAAAAAGGGCGTATGTGTTTTTTCCTGAATATATTCAGGAAAAAACGCATACGCCCTTTTTGGCCAAGGGCATCATTGTCCACGTTTTGCCGCTTTTCATGTGCTTTCAAGGCGATTCGAATCTACCTCCTGAAATCTGTTTCCTGCAATTCTGCCTTGCTTTCAAAGCCTCTTCGTTGCCTTCCCTTAATATATTTGTGGACGAGAGGTATCATTTAAAACTCTGCAGGTTTGTGAATTGCAGTGCCCCTGAGCTCCATTTTTCAACTCGCTTTTTTGGGAGCTGGCCGCAAAAGCGCAGGATTGCTTCAGGCCCTCTTCTGGTTCTGGGGGGCAGGCTGAGCTTGTGCTTAATTCTTCTTCCTGATGGGAAAATAGAGTGACCTGTGCCTGTCCCAACACCTAGAGCTAGTCTCTCATTGGTTCCCCCTCTTCCCGTTCATCCTCAGGACAAATTGCAACCTGTACGGAACAGGAGGTTAAAGGTGCTGATTCTCCAAGGAGGGAGATGGCTAGTAAATCGGCTGGAATGGCGAACCCGAGCAAAGGAGATGAGAAATGAGGTGCGTTTTAGAAACCTTTCCCGATCACACGGTGTACCATCTTCTGGGTTTCTCATGCCTGTTTTCGACGTAGGAAGATGCCCTTGAACCTGGAGATTTGGGACCCATGGGATGGGTACCATGCAGTATTACTTGAAAGGGTCTGCGTTGGCTCACCCAACCTCACCGAACCTCTCAGCCCCAAGAGTGTCCACCCTTATGTCTCAATCAGCTGTGGGTCTAGATATGGTCAATCCAGGTTGCATCACAGCCCCTGAACGAATTTTGTAAGAATTTCTCTCTCTTTCACTGTCTTTGTTTCACGGGTTTTGAAAAGTAATTTAGTTTTATAATGGGGTTTAGCTGCTTTTCACGGCTGTGTTTATGCCGCTTTACACCCCCTTGACTCACTTACAGAGAGATATCAATACATAGGTTTGAAGATTCTTACTAGTCAGATATATTCTTGTGCGGTGAATAGGGGGTGTTGAGTCCAGTTCACTGAAAAAGGAATAGGTCTTGTCTCTTACATATTGGGTTTATGGAACTGTATCGGAGCTAATTTGAAACCCTTGTTTTATGCATCACCCCACCTCACCTTTCCCGTTCAGCAGCCATAGTGTGTTTTCTAAACGTGTGACTCTGTTCTGTTTTGTAATTCAGTTCAAGTGTAGCGGTTTTTACATTCCCTCTCTAAGTGATATCTTAGGATAAGTGTCTTTTTCTGTGTGACTTATTTCACTTAGAATCGTCGTACCTAAATCCACTCATCGTGCTGCTACTAGCCTTATGACGTTGATTTCATGGCTGAGTGATATTCCATTGTACATGAGGACCCCAACTTCTTTATCCATTTTTCTCTTTCCTAGGATATTTAAGGTGTAATGAAGTGGGGGTTCTTGTCAACAGAGCAGCCCTAAACTTTGGGGTGCCTGTGTCTTGCTGATTTTTAGT
This sequence comes from Balaenoptera acutorostrata, assembly GCF_949987535.1. Taxonomy (NCBI): domain Eukaryota; kingdom Metazoa; phylum Chordata; class Mammalia; order Artiodactyla; family Balaenopteridae; genus Balaenoptera; species Balaenoptera acutorostrata. Next base: position 162,244 of record NW_026646168.1, read on the forward strand.
GTTCCCAATTTATACGCCCATGAGTGGAAGTGCCCTATGCTCTCCAAGCTGTGTTTTTTAGATGTTTCAGAACACACCGTACACTTCTCCGGAGTGGCTGTTGGCAATTTACATCCCACCCATCAGCGTAGCAAGACTCCCATTTCTCCATGGCCGGTCCTGCATTTCTGGTTTGGACACTTTTTTCCGCATGGCCCTTTTGCCCGCTGGGAAGCGAGACTTCTTTGGAGCGCTGATTGGCCTTTCCAGGTTGCTTGGTTGGCCAAAAAGGGCGTATGCGTTTTTTCCTGAATATATTCAGGAAAAAACGCATACGCCCTTTTTGGCCAAGGGCATCATTGTCCACGTTTTGCCGCTTTTCATGTGCTTTCAAGGCGATTCGAATCTACCTCCTGAAATCTGTTTCCTGCAATTCTGCCTTGCTTTCAAAGCCTCTTCGTTGCCTTCCCTTAATATATTTGTGGACGAGAGGTATCATTTAAAACTCTGCAGGTTTGTGAATTGCAGTGCCCCTGAGCTCCATTTTTCAACTCGCTTTTTTGGGAGCTGGCCGCAAAAGCGCAGGATTGCTTCAGGCCCTCTTCTGGTTCTGGGGGGCAGGCTGAGCTTGTGCTTAATTCTTCTTCCTGATGGGAAAATAGAGTGACCTGTGCCTGTCCCAACACCTAGAGCTAGTCTCTCATTGGTTCCCCCTCTTCCCGTTCATCCTCAGGACAAATTGCAACCTGTACGGAACAGGAGGTTAAAGGTGCTGATTCTCCAAGGAGGGAGATGGCTAGTAAATCGGCTGGAATGGCGAACCCGAGCAAAGGAGATGAGAAATGAGGTGCGTTTTAGAAACCATTCCCGATCACACGGTGTACCATCTTCTGGGTTTCTCATGCCTGTTTTCGACGTAGGAAGATGCCCTTGAACCTGGAGATTTGGGACCCATGGGATGGGTACCATGCAGTATTACTTGAAAGGGTCTGCGTTGGCTCACCCAACCTCACCGAACCTCTCAGCCCCAAGAGTGTCCACCCTTATGTCTCAATCAGCTGTGGGTCTAGATATGGTCAATCCAGGTTGCATCACAGCCCCTGAACGAATTTTGTAAGAATTTCTCTCTCTTTCACTGTCTTTGTTTCACGGGTTTTGAAGAGTAATTTATTTTTATAATGGGGTTTGGCTGCTTTTCACGGCTGTGTTTATGCCGCTTTACACCCCCTTGACTCACTTACAGAGAGATATCAATACAAAGGTTTGAAGATTCTTACTAGTCAGATATATTCTTGTGCGGTGAATAAGGGGTGTTGAGTCCAGTTCACTGAAAAAGGAATAGGTCTTGTCTCTTACATATTGGGTTTATGGAACGGTATCGGAGCTAATTTGAAACCCTTGTTTTATGCATCACCCCACCTCACCTTTCCCGTTCAGCAGCCATAGTGTGTTTCCTAAACGTGGGACTCTGTTCTGTTTTGCAATTCAGTTCAAGTGTAGCGGTTTTTACATTCCCTCTAGAAGTGATATCTTAGGATAAGTGTCTTTTTCTGTGTGACTTATTTCACTTAGAATCGTCGTACCTAAATCCACTCATCGTGCTGCTACTAGCCTTATGACGTGGATTTCATGGCTGAGTGATATTCCATTGTACATGAGGACCCCAACTTCTTTATCCATTTTTCTCTTTCCTAGGATATTTAAGGTGTAATGAAGTGGGGGTTCTTGTCAACAGAGCAGCCCTAAACTTTGGGGTGCCTGTGTCTTGCAGATTTTTAGTGTTCCCAATTTATACGCCCATGAGTGGAAGTGCCCTATGCTCTCCAAGCTGTGTTTTTTAGATGTTTCAGAACACACCGTACACTTCTCCAGAGTGGCTGTTGGCAATTTACATCCCACCCATCAGCGTAGCAAGGCTCCCATTTCTCCATGGCCGGTCCTGCATTTCTGGTTTGGACACTTTTTTCCGCATGGCCCTTTTGCCCGCTGGGAAGCGAGACTTCTTTGGAGCGCTGATTGGCCTTTCCAGGTTGCTTGGTTGGCCAAAAAGGGCGTATGCGTTTTTTCCTGAATATATTCAGGAAAAAACGCATACGCCCTTTTTGGCCAAGGGCATCATTGTCCACGTTTTGCCGCTTTTCATGTGCTTTCAAGGCGATTCGAATCTACCTCCTGAAATCTGTTTCCTGCAATTCTGCCTTGCTTTCAAAGCCTCTTCGTTGCCTTCCCTTAATATATTTGTGGACGAGAGGTATCATTTAAAACTCTGCAGGTTTGTGAATTGCAGTGCCCCTGAGCTCCATTTTTCAACTCGCTTTTTTGGGAGCTGGCCGCAAAAGCGCAGGATTGCTTCAGGCCCTCTTCTGGTTCTGGGGGGCAGGCTGAGCTTGTGCTTAATTCTTCTTCCTGATGGGAAAATAGAGTGACCTGTGCCTGTCCCAACACCTAGAGCTAGTCTCTCATTGGTTCCCCCTCTTCCCGTTCATCCTCAGGACAAATTGCAACCTGTACGGAACAGGAGGTTAAAGGTGCTGATTCTCCAAGGAGGGAGATGGCTAGTAAATCGGCTGGAATGGCGAACCCGAGCAAAGGAGATGAGAAATGAGGTGCGTTTTAGAAACCTTTCCCGATCACACGGTGTACCATCTTCTGGGTTTCTCATGCCTGTTTTCGACGTAGGAAGATGCCCTTGAACCTGGAGATTTGGGACCCATGGGATGGGTACCATGCAGTATTACTTGAAAGGGTCTGCGTTGGCTCACCCAACCTCACCGAACCTCTCAGCCCCAAGAGTGTCCACCCTTATGTCTCAATCAGCTGTGGGTCTAGATATGGTCAATCCAGGTTGCATCACAGCCCCTGAACGAATTTTGTAAGAATTTCTATCTCTTTCACTGTCTTTGTTTCACGGGTTTTGAAAAGTAATTTAGTTTTATAATGGGGTTTAGCTGCTTTTCACGGCTGTGTTTATGCCGCTTTACACCCCCTTGACTCACTTACAGAGAGATATCAATACATAGGTTTGAAGATTCTTACTAGTCAGATATATTCTTGTGCGGTGAATAGGGGGTGTTGAGTCCAGTTCACTGAAAAAGGAATAGGTCTTGTCTCTTACATATTGGGTTTATGGAACGGTATCGGAGCTAATTTGAAACCCTTGTTTTATGCATCACCCCACCTCACCTTTCCCGTTCAGCAGCCATAGTGTGTTTTCTAAACGTGTGACTCTGTTCTGTTTTGTAATTCAGTTCAAGTGTAGCGGTTTTTACATTCCCTCTCTAAGTGATATCTTAGGATAAGTGTCTTTTTCTGTGTGACTTATTTCACTTAGAATCGTCGTACCTAAATCCACTCATCGTGCTGCTACTAGCCTTATGACGTTGATTTCATGGCTGAGTGATATTCCATTGTACATGAGGACCCCAACTTCTTTATCCATTTTTCTCTTTCCTAGGATATTTAAGGTGTAATGAAGTGGGGGTTCTTGTCAACAGAGCAGCCCTAAACTTTGGGGTGCCTGTGTCTTGCTGATTTTTAGTGTTCCCAATTTATACGCCCATGAGTGGAAGTGCCCTATGCTCTCCAAGCTGTGTTTTTTAGATGTTTCAGAACACACCGTACACTTCTCCGGAGTGGCTGTTGGCAATTTACATCCCACCCATCAGCGTAGCAAGGCTCCCATTTCTCCATGGCCGGTCCTGCATTTCTGGTTTGGACACTTTTTTCCGCATGGCCCTTTTGCCCGCTGGGAAGCGAGACTTCTTTGGAGCGCTGATTGGCCTTTCCAGGTTGCTTGGTTGGCCAAAAAGGGCGTATGCGTTTTTTCCTGAATATATTCAGGAAAAAACGCATACGCCCTTTTTGGCCAAGGGCATCATTGTCCACGTTTTGCCGCTTTTCATGTGCTTTCAAGGCGATTCGAATCTACCTCCTGAAATCTGTTTCCTGCAATTCTGCCTTGCTTTCAAAGCCTCTTCGTTGCCTTCCCTTAATATATTTGTGGACGAGAGGTATCATTTAAAACTCTGCAGGTTTGTGAATTGCAGTGCCCCTGAGCTCCATTTTTCAACTCGCTTTTTTGGGAGCTGGCCGCAAAAGCGCAGGATTGCTTCAGGCCCTCTTCTGGTTCTGGGGGGCAGGCTGAGCTTGTGCTTAATTCTTCTTCCTGATGGGAAAATAGAGTGACCTGTGCCTGTCCCAACACCTAGAGCTAGTCTCTCATTGGTTCCCCCTCTTCCCGTTCATCCTCAGGACAAATTGCAACCTGTACGGAACAGGAGGTTAAAGGTGCTGATTCTCCAAGGAGGGAGATGGCTAGTAAATCGGCTGGAATGGCGAACCCGAGCAAAGGAGATGAGAAATGAGGTGCGTTTTAGAAACCTTTCCCGATCACACGGTGTACCATCTTCTGGGTTTCTCATGCCTGTTTTCGACGTAGGAAGATGCCCTTGAACCTGGAGATTTGGGACCCATGGGATGGGTACCATGCAGTATTACTTGAAAGGGTCTGCGTTGGCTCACCCAACCTCACCGAACCTCTCAGCCCCAAGAGTGTCCACCCTTATGTCTCAATCAGCTGTGGGTCTAGATATGGTCAATCCAGGTTGCATCACAGCCCCTGAACGAATTTTGTAAGAATTTCTCTCTCTTTCACTGTCTTTGTTTCACGGGTTTTGAAGAGTAATTTATTTTTATAATGGGGTTTAGCTGCTTTTCACGGCTGTGTTTATGCCGCTTTACACCCCCTTGACTCACTTACAGAGAGATATCAATACATAGGTTTGAAGATTCTTACTAGTCAGATATATTCTTGTGCGGTGAATAGGGGGTGTTGAGTCCAGTTCACTGAAAAAGGAATAGGTCTTGTCTCTTACATATTGGGTTTATTGAACGGTATCAGAGCTAATTTGAAACCCTTGTTTTATGCATCACCCCACCTCACCTTTCCCGTTCACCAGCCATAGTGTGTTTCCTAAACGTGGGACTCTGTTCTGTTTTGCAATTCAGTTCAAGTGTAGCGGTTTTTACATTCCCTCTAGAAGTGATATCTTATGATAAGTGTCTTTTTCTGTGTGACTTATTTCACTTAGAATCGTCGTACCTAAATCCACTCATCGTGCTGCTACTAGCCTTATGACGTTGATTTCATGGCTGAGTGATATTCCATTGTACATGAGGACCACAACTTCTTTATCCATTTTTCTCTTTCCTAGGATATTTAAGGTGTAATGAAGTGGGGGTTCTTGTCCACAGAGCAGCCCTAAACTTTGGGGTGCCTGTGTCTTGCTGATTTTTAGTTTTCCCAATTTATACGCCCATGAGTGGAAGTGCCCTATGCTCTTCAAGCTGTGTTTTTTAGATGTTTCAGGACACACCGTACACTTCTCCAGAGTGGCTGTTGGCAATTTACATCCCACCCATCAGCGTAGCAAGGCTCCCATTTCTCCATGGCCGGTCCTGCATTTCTGGTTTGGACACTTTTTTCCGCATGGCCCTTTTGCCCGCTGGGAAGCGAGACTTCTTTGGAGCGCTGATTGGCCTTTCCAGGTTGCTTGGTTGGCCAAAAAGGGCGTATGCGTTTTTTCCTGAATATATTCAGGAAAAAACGCATACGCCCTTTTTGGCCAAGGGCATCATTGTCCACGTTTTGCCGCTTTTCATGTGCTTTCAAGGCGATTCGAATCTACCTCCTGAAATCTGTTTCCTGCAATTCTGCCTTGCTTTCAAAGCCTCTTCGTTGCCTTCCCTTAATATATTTGTGGACGAGAGGTATCATTTAAAACTCTGCAGGTTTGTGAATTGCAGTGCCCCTGAGCTCCATTTTTCAACTCGCTTTTTTGGGAGCTGGCCGCAAAAGCGCAGGATTGCTTCAGGCCCTCTTCTGGTTCTGGGGGGCAGGCTGAGCTTGTGCTTAATTCTTCTTCCTGATGGGAAAATAGAGTGACCTGTGCCTGTCCCAACACCTAGAGCTAGTCTCTCATTGGTTCCCCCTCTTCCCGTTCATCCTCAGGACAAATTGCAACCTGTACGGAACAGGAGGTTAAAGGTGCTGATTCTCCAAGGAGGGAGATGGCTAGTAAATCGGCTGGAATGGCGAACCCGAGCAAAGGAGATGAGAAATGAGGTGCGTTTTAGAAACCTTTCCCGATCACACGGTGTACCATCTTCTGGGTTTCTCATGCCTGTTTTCGACGTAGGAAGATGCCCTTGAACCTGGAGATTTGGGACCCATGGGATGGGTACCATGCAGTATTACTTGAAAGGGTCTGCGTTGGCTCACCCAACCTCACCGAACCTCTCAGCCCCAAGAGTGTCCACCCTTATGTCTCAATCAGCTGTGGGTCTAGATATGGTCAATCCAGGTTGCATCACAGCCCCTGAACGAATTTTGTAAGAATTTCTCTCTCTTTCACTGTCTTTGTTTCACGGGTTTTGAAAAGTAATTTAGTTTTATAATGGGGTTTAGCTGCTTTTCACGGCTGTGTTTATGCCGCTTTACACCCCCTTGACTCACTTACAGAGAGATATCAATACATAGGTTTGAAGATTCTTACTAGTCAGATATATTCTTGTGCGGTGAATAGGGGGTGTTGAGTCCAGTTCACTGAAAAAGGAATAGGTCTTGTCTCTTACATATTGGGTTTATGGAACGGTATCGGAGCTAATTTGAAACCCTTGTTTTATGCATCACCCCACCTCACCTTTCCCGTTCAGCAGCCATAGTGTGTTTTCTAAACGTGTGACTCTGTTCTGTTTTGTAATTCAGTTCAAGTGTAGCGGTTTTTACATTCCCTCTCTAAGTGATATCTTAGGATAAGTGTCTTTTTCTGTGTGACTTATTTCACTTAGAATCGTCGTACCTAAATCCACTCATCGTGCTGCTACTAGCCTTATGACGTGGATTTCATGGCTGAGTGATATTCCATTGTACATGAGGACCCCAACTTCTTTATCCATTTTTCTCTTTCCTAGGATATTTAAGGTGTAATGAAGTGGGGGTTCTTGTCAACAGAGCAGCCCTAAACTTTGGGGTGCCTGTGTCTTGCTGATTTTTAGTGTTCCCAATTTATACGCCCATGAGTGGAAGTGCCCTATGCTCTCCAAGCTGTGTTTTTTAGATGTTTCCGAACACACCGTACACTTCTCCAGAGTGGCTGTTGGCAATTTACATCCCACCCATCAGCGTAACAAGACTCCAATTTCTCCATGGCCGGTCCTGCATTTCTGGTTTGGACACTTTTTTCCGCATGGCCCTTTTGCCCGCTGGGAAGCGAGACTTCTTTGGAGCGCTGATTGGCCTTTCCAGGTTGCTTGGTTGGCCAAAAAGGGCGTATGCGTTTTTTCCTGAATATATTCAGGAAAAAACGCATACGCCCTTTTTGGCCAAGGGCATCATTGTCCACGTTTTGCCGCTTTTCATGTGCTTTCAAGGCGATTCGAATCTACCTCCTGAAATCTGTTTCCTGCAATTCTGCCTTGCTTTCAAAGCCTCTTCGTTGCCTTCCCTTAATATATTTGTGGACGAGAGGTATCATTTAAAACTCTGCAGGTTTGTGAATTGCAGTGCCCCTGAGCTCCATTTTTCAACTCGCTTTTTTGGGAGCTGGCCGCAAAAGCGCAGGATTGCTTCAGGCCCTCTTCTGGTTCTGGGGGGCAGGCTGAGCTTGTGCTTAATTCTTCTTCCTGATGGGAAAATAGAGTGACCTGTGCCTGTCCCAACACCTAGAGCTAGTCTCTCATTGGTTCCCCCTCTTCCCGTTCATCCTCAGGACAAATTGCAACCTGTACGGAACAGGAGGTTAAAGGTGCTGATTCTCCAAGGAGGGAGATGGCTAGTAAATCGGCTGGAATGGCGAACCCGAGCAAAGGAGATGAGAAATGAGGTGCGTTTTAGAAACCTTTCCCGATCACACGGTGTACCATCTTCTGGGTTTCTCATGCCTGTTTTCGACGTAGGAAGATGCCCTTGAACCTGGAGATTTGGGACCCATGGGATGGGTACCATGCAGTATTACTTGAAAGGGTCTGCGTTGGCTCACCCAACCTCACCGAACCTCTCAGCCCCAAGAGTGTCCACCCTTATGTCTCAATCAGCTGTGGGTCTAGATATGGTCAATCCAGGTTGCATCACAGCCCCTGAACGAATTTTGTAAGAATTTCTCTCTCTTTCACTGTCTTTGTTTCACGGGTTTTGAAAAGTAATTTAGTTTTATAATGGGGTTTAGCTGCTTTTCACGGCTGTGTTTATGCCGCTTTACACCCCCTTGACTCACTTACAGAGAGATATCAATACATAGGTTTGAAGATTCTTACTAGTCAGATATATTCTTGTGCGGTGAGTAGGGGGTGTTGAGTCCAGTTCACTGAAAAAGGAATAGGTCTTGTCTCTTACATATTGGGTTTATGGAACGGTATCGGAGCTAATTTGAAACCCTTGTTTTATGCATCACCCCACCTCACCTTTCCCGTTCAGCAGCCATAGTGTGTTTTCTAAACGTGTGACTCTGTTCTGTTTTGTAATTCAGTTCAAGTGTAGCGGTTTTTACATTCCCTCTCTAAGTGATATCTTAGGATAAGTGTCTTTTTCTGTGTGACTTATTTCACTTAGAATCGTCGTACCTAAATCCACTCATCGTGCTGCTACTAGCCTTATGACGTGGATTTCATGGCTGAGTGATATTCCATTGTACATGAGGACCCCAACTTCTTTATCCATTTTTCTCTTTCCTAGGATATTTAAGGTGTAATGAAGTGGGGGTTCTTGTCAACAGAGCAGCCCTAAACTTTGGGGTGCCTGTGTCTTGCTGATTTTTAGTGTTCCCAATTTATACGCCCATGAGTGGAAGTGCCCTATGCTCTCCAAGCTGTGTTTTTTAGATGTTTCAGAACACACCGTACACTTCTCCAGAGTGGCTGTTGGCAATTTACATCCCACCCATCAGCGTAGCAAGGCTCCCATTTCTCCATGGCCGGTCCTGCATTTCTGGTTTGGACACTTTTTTCCGCATGGCCCTTTTGCCCGCTGGGAAGCGAGACTTCTTTGGAGCGCTGATTGGCCTTTCCAGGTTGCTTGGTTGGCCAAAAAGGGCGTATGCGTTTTTTCCTGAATATATTCAGGAAAAAACGCATACGCCCTTTTTGGCCAAGGGCATCATTGTCCACGTTTTGCCGCTTTTCATGTGCTTTCAAGGCGATTCGAATCTACCTCCTGAAATCTGTTTCCTGCAATTCTGCCTTGCTTTCAAAGCCTCTTCGTTGCCTTCCCTTAGTATATTTTTGGACGAGAGGTATCATTTAAAACTCTGCAGGTTTGTGAATTGCAGTGCCCCTGAGCTCCATTTTTCAACTCGCTTTTTTGGGAGCTGGCCGCAAAAGCGCAGGATTGCTTCAGGCCCTGTTCTGGTTCTGGGGGGCAGGCTGAGCTTGTGCTTAATTCTTCTTCCTGATGGGAAAATAGAGTGACCTGTGCCTGTCCCAACACCTAGAGCTAGTCTCTCATTGGTTCCCCCTCTTCCCGTTCATCCTCAGGACAAATTGCAACCTGTACGGAACAGGAGGTTAAAGGTGCTGATTCTCCAAGGAGGGAGATGGCTAGTAAATCGGCTGGAATGGCGAACCCGAGCAAAGGAGATGAGAAATGAGGTGCGTTTTAGAAACCTTTCCCGATCACACGGTGTACCATCTTCTGGGTTTCTCATGCCTGTTTTCGACGTAGGAAGATGCCCTTGAACCTGGAGATTTGGGACCCATGGGATGGGTACCATGCAGTATTACTTGAAAGGGTCTGCGTTGGCTCACCCAACCTCACCGAACCTCTCAGCCCCAAGAGTGTCCACCCTTATGTCTCAATCAGCTGTGGGTCTAGATATGGTCAATCCAGGTTGCATCACAGCCCCTGAACGAATTTTGTAAGAATTTCTCTCTCTTTCACTGTCTTTGTTTCACGGGTTTTGAAAAGTAATTTATTTTTATAATGGGGTTTAGCTGCTTTTCACGGCTGTGTTTATGCCGCTTTACACCCCCTTGACTCACTTACAGAGAGATATCAATACATAGGTTTGAAGATTCTTACTAGTCAGATATATTCTTGTGCGGTGAATAGGGGGTGTTGAGTCCAGTTCACTGAAAAAGGAATAGGTCTTGTCTCTTACATATTGGGTTTATGGAACGGTATCGGAGCTAATTTGAAACCCTTGTTTTATGCATCACCCCACCTCACCTTTCCCGTTCAGCAGCCATAGTGTGTTTTCTAAACGTGTGACTCTGTTCTGTTTTGTAATTCAGTTCAAGTGTAGCGGTTTTTACATTCCCTCTCTAAGTGATATCTTAGGATAAGTGTCTTTTTCTGTGTGACTTATTTCACTTAGAATCGTCGTACCTAAATCCACTCATCGTGCTGCTACTAGCCTTATGACGTTGATTTCATGGCTGAGTGATATTCCATTGTACATGAGGACCCCAACTTCTTTATCCATTTTTCTCTTTCCTAGGATATTTAAGGTGTAATGAAGTGGGGGTTCTTGTCAACAGAGCAGCCCTAAACTTTGGGGTGCCTGTGTCTTGCTGATTTTTAGTGTTCCCAATTTATACGCCCATGAGTGGAAGTGCCCTATGCTCTCCAAGCTGTGTTTTTTAGATGTTTCAGAACACACCGTACACTTCTCCAGAGTGGCTGTTGGCAATTTACATCCCACCCATCAGCGTAACAAGACTCCCATTTCTCCATGGCCGGTCCTGCATTTCTGGTTTGGACACTTTTTTCCGCATGGCCCTTTTGCCCGCTGGGAAGCGAGACTTCTTTGGAGCGCTGATTGGCCTTTCCAGGTTGCTTGGTTGGCCAAAAAGGGCGTATGCGTTTTTTCCTGAATATATTCAGGAAAAAACGCATACGCCCTTTTTGGCCAAGGGCATCATTGTCCACGTTTTGCCGCTTTTCATGTGCTTTCAAGGCGATTCGAATCTACCTCCTGAAATCTGTTTCCTGCAATTCTGCCTTGCTTTCAAAGCCTCTTCGTTGCCTTCCCTTAGTATATTTTTGGACGAGAGGTATCATTTAAAACTCTGCAGGTTTGTGAATTGCAGTGCCCCTGAGCTCCATTTTTCAACTCGCTTTTTTGGGAGCTGGCCGCAAAAGCGCAGGATTGCTTCAGGCCCTGTTCTGGTTCTGGGGGGCAGGCTGAGCTTGTGCTTAATTCTTCTTCCTGATGGGAAAATAGAGTGACCTGTGCCTGTCCCAACACCTAGAGCTAGTCTCTCATTGGTTCCCCCTCTTCCCGTTCATCCTCAGGACAAATTGCAACCTGTACGGAACAGGAGGTTAAAGGTGCTGATTCTCCAAGGAGGGAGATGGCTAGTAAATCGGCTGGAATGGCGAACCCGAGCAAAGGAGATGAGAAATGAGGTGCGTTTTAGAAACCTTTCCCGATCACACGGTGTACCATCTTCTGGGTTTCTCATGCCTGTTTTCGACGTAGGAAGATGCCCTTGAACCTGGAGATTTGGGACCCATGGGATGGGTACCATGCAGTATTACTTGAAAGGGTCTGCGTTGGCTCACCCAACCTCACCGAACCTCTCAGCCCCAAGAGTGTCCACCCTTATGTCTCAATCAGCTGTGGGTCTAGATATGGTCAATCCAGGTTGCATCACAGCCCCTGAACGAATTTTGTAAGAATTTCTCTCTCTTTCACTGTCTTTGTTTCACGGGTTTTGAAAAGTAATTTATTTTTATAATGGGGTTTAGCTGCTTTTCACGGCTGTGTTTATGCCGCTTTACACCCCCTTAACTCACTTACAGAGAGATATAAATACATAGGTTTGAAGATTCTTACTAGTCAGATATATTCTTGTGCGGTGAATAGGGGGTGTTGAGTCCAGTTCACTGAAAAAGGAATAGGTCTTGTCTCTTACATATTGGGTTTATGGAACGGTATCGGAGCTAATTTGAAACCCTTGTTTTATGCATCACCCCACCTCACCTTTCCCGTTCAGCAGCCATAGTGTGTTTTCTAAACGTGTGACTCTGTTCTGTTTTGTAATTCAGTTCAAGTGTAGCGGTTTTTACATTCCCTCTCTAAGTGATATCTTAGGATAAGTGTCTTTTTCTGTGTGACTTATTTCACTTAGAATCGTCGTACCTAAATCCACTCATCGTGCTGCTACTAGCCTTATGACGTTGATTTCATGGCTGAGTGATATTCCATTGTACATGAGGACCCCAACTTCTTTATCCATTTTTCTCTTTCCTAGGATATTTAAGGTGTAATGAAGTGGGGGTTCTTGTCAACAGAGCAGCCCTAAACTTTGGGGTGCCTGTGTCTTGCTGATTTTTAGTGTTCCCAATTTATACGCCCATGAGTGGAAGTGCCCTATGCTCTCCAAGCTGTGTTTTTTAGATGTTTCAGAACACACCGTACACTTCTCCGGAGTGGCTGTTGGCAATTTACATCCCACCCATCAGCGTAACAAGACTCCCATTTCTCCATGGCCGGTCCTGCATTTCTGGTTTGGACACTTTTTTCCGCATGGCCCTTTTGCCCGCTGGGAAGCGAGACTTCTTTGGAGCGCTGATTGGCCTTTCCAGGTTGCTTGGTTGGCCAAAAAGGGCGTATGCGTTTTTTCCTGAATATATTCAGGAAAAAACGCATACGCCCTTTTTGGCCAAGGGCATCATTGTCCACGTTTTGCCGCTTTTCATGTGCTTTCAAGGCGATTCGAATCTACCTCCTGAAATCTGTTTCCTGCAATTCTGCCTTGCTTTCAAAGCCTCTTCGTTGCCTTCCCTTAATATATTTGTGGACGAGAGGTATCATTTAAAACTCTGCAGGTTTGTGAATTGCAGTGCCCCTGAGCTCCATTTTTCAACTCGCTTTTTTGGGAGCTGGCCGCAAAAGCGCAGGATTGCTTCAGGCCCTCTTCAGGTTCTGGGGGGCAGGCTGAGCTTGTGCTTAATTCTTCTTCCTGATGGGAAAATAGAGTGACCTGTGCCTGTCCCAACACCTAGAGCTAGTCTCTCATTGGTTCCCCCTCTTCCCGTTCATCCTCAGGACAAATTGCAACCTGTACGGAACAGGAGGTTAAAGGTGCTGATTCTCCAAGGAGGGAGATGGCTAGTAAATCGGCTGGAATGGCGAACCCGAGCAAAGGAGATGAGAAATGAGGTGCGTTTTAGAAACCTTTCCCGATCACACGGTGTACCATCTTCTGGGTTTCTCATGCCTGTTTTCGACGTAGGAAGATGCCCTTGAACCTGGAGATTTGGGACCCATGGGATGGGTACCATGCAGTATTACTTGAAAGGGTCTGCGTTGGCTCACCCAACCTCACCGAACCTCTCAGCCCCAAGAGTGTCCACCCTTATGTCTCAATCAGCTGTGGGTCTAGATATGGTCAATCCAGGTTGCATCACAGCCCCTGAACGAATTTTGTAAGAATTTCTCTCTCTTTCACTGTCTTTGTTTCACGGGTTTTGAAAAGTAATTTAGTTTTATAATGGGGTTTAGCTGCTTTTCACGGCTGTGTTTATGCCGCTTTACACCCCCTTGACTCACTTACAGAGAGATATCAATACATAGGTTTGAAGATTCTTACTAGTCAGATATATTCTTGTGCGGTGAATAGGGGGTGTTGAGTCCAGTTCACTGAAAAAGGAATAGGTCTTGTCTCTTACATATTGGGTTTATGGAACGGTATCTGAGCTAATTTGAAACCCTTGTTTTATGCATCACCCCACCTCACCTTTCCCGTTCAGCAGCCATAGTGTGTTTTCTAAACGTGGGACTCTGTTCTGTTTTGTAATTCAGTTCAAGTGTAGCGGTTTTTACATTCCCTCTCTAAGTGATATCTTAGGATAAGTGTCTTTTTCTGTGTGACTTATTTCACTTAGAATCGTCGTACCTAAATCCACTCATCGTGCTGCTACTAGCCTTATGACGTTGATTTCATGGCTGAGTGATATTCCATTGTACATGAGGACCCCAACTTCTTTATCCATTTTTCTCTTTCCTAGGATATTTAAGGTGTAATGAAGTGGGGGTTCTTGTCCACAGAGCAGCCCTAAACTTTGGGGTGCCTGTGTCTTGCTGATTTTTAGTGTTCCCAATTTATACGCCCATGAGTGGAAGTGCCCTATGCTCTCCAAGCTGTGTTTTTTAGATGTTTCAGAACACACCGTACACTTCTCCAGAGTGGCTGTTGGCAATTTACATCCCACCCATCAGCGTAGCAAGGCTCCCATTTCTCCATGGCCGGTCCTGCATTTCTGGTTTGGACACTTTTTTCCGCATGGCCCTTTTGCCCGCTGGGAAGCGAGACTTCTTTGGAGCGCTGATTGGCCTTTCCAGGTTGCTTGGTTGGCCAAAAAGGGCGTATGCGTTTTTTCCTGAATATATTCAGGAAAAAACGCATACGCCCTTTTTGGCCAAGGGCATCATTGTCCACGTTTTGCCGCTTTTCATGTGCTTTCAAGGCGATTCGAATCTACCTCCTGAAATCTGTTTCCTGCAATTCTGCCTTGCTTTCAAAGCCTCTTCGTTGCCTTCCCTTAGTATATTTTTGGACGAGAGGTATCATTTAAAACTCTGCAGGTTTGTGAATTGCAGTGCCCCTGAGCTCCATTTTTCAACTCGCTTTTTTGGGAGCTGGCCGCAAAAGCGCAGGATTGCTTCAGGCCCTGTTCTGGTTCTGGGGGGCAGGCTGAGCTTGTGCTTAATTCTTCTTCCTGATGGGAAAATAGAGTGACCTGTGCCTGTCCCAACACCTAGAGCTAGTCTCTCATTGGTTCCCCCTCTTCCCGTTCATCCTCAGGACAAATTGCAACCTGTACGGAACAGGAGGTTAAAGGTGCTGATTCTCCAAGGAGGGAGATGGCTAGTAAATCGGCTGGAATGGCGAACCCGAGCAAAGGAGATGAGAAATGAGGTGCGTTTTAGAAACCTTTCCCGATCACACGGTGTACCATCTTCTGGGTTTCTCATGCCTGTTTTCGACGTAGGAAGATGCCCTTGAACCTGGAGATTTGGGACCCATGGGATGGGTACCATGCAGTATTACTTGAAAGGGTCTGCGTTGGCTCACCCAACCTCACCGAACCTCTCAGCCCCAAGAGTGTCCACCCTTATGTCTCAATCAGCTGTGGGTCTAGATATGGTCAATCCAGGTTGCATCACAGCCCCTGAACGAATTTTGTAAGAATTTCTATCTCTTTCACTGTCTTTGTTTCACGGGTTTTGAAAAGTAATTTAGTTTTATAATGGGGTTTAGCTGCTTTTCACGGCTGTGTTTATGCCGCTTTACACCCCCTTGACTCACTTACAGAGAGATATCAATACATAGGTTTGAAGATTCTTACTAGTCAGATATATTCTTGTGCGGTGAATAGGGGGTGTTGAGTCCAGTTCACTGAAAAAGGAATAGGTCTTGTCTCTTACATATTGGGTTTATGGAACGGTATCGGAGCTAATTTGAAACCCTTGTTTTATGCATCACCCCACCTCACCTTTCCCGTTCAGCAGCCATAGTGTGTTTTCTAAACGTGTGACTCTGTTCTGTTTTGTAATTCAGTTCAAGTGTAGCGGTTTTTACATTCCCTCTCTAAGTGATATCTTAGGATAAGTGTCTTTTTCTGTGTGACTTATTTCACTTAGAATCGTCGTACCTAAATCCACTCATCGTGCTGCTACTAGCCTTATGACGTTGATTTCATGGCTGAGTGATATTCCATTGTACATGAGGACCCCAACTTCTTTATCCATTTTTCTCTTTCCTAGGATATTTAAGGTGTAATGAAGTGGGGGTTCTTGTCCACAGAGCAGCCCTAAACTTTGGGGTGCCTGTGTCTTGCTGATTTTTAGTGTTCCCAATTTATACGCCCATGAGTGGAAGTGCCCTATGCTCTCCAAGCTGTGTTTTTTAGATGTTTCAGAACACACCGTACACTTCTCCGGAGTGGCTGTTGGCAATTTACATCCCACCCATCAGCGTAACAAGACTCCCATTTCTCCATGGCCGGTCCTGCATTTCTGGTTTGGACACTTTTTTCCGCATGGCCCTTTTGCCCGCTGGGAAGCGAGACTTCTTTGGAGCGCTGATTGGCCTTTCCAGGTTGCTTGGTTGGCCAAAAAGGGCGTATGCGTTTTTTCCTGAATATATTCAGGAAAAAACGCATACGCCCTTTTTGGCCAAGGGCATCATTGTCCACGTTTTGCCGCTTTTCATGTGCTTTCAAGGCGATTCGAATCTACCTCCTGAAATCTGTTTCCTGCAATTCTGCCTTGCTTTCAAAGCCTCTTCGTTGCCTTCCCTTAATATATTTGTGGACGAGAGGTATCATTTAAAACTCTGCAGGTTTGTGAATTGCAGTGCCCCTGAGCTCCATTTTTCAACTCGCTTTTTTGGGAGCTGGCCGCAAAAGCGCAGGATTGCTTCAGGCCCTCTTCTGGTTCTGGGGGGCAGGCTGAGCTTGTGCTTAATTCTTCTTCCTGATGGGAAAATAGAGTGACCTGTGCCTGTCCCAACACCTAGAGCTAGTCTCTCATTGGTTCCCCCTCTTCCCGTTCATCCTCAGGACAAATTGCAACCTGTACGGAACAGGAGGTTAAAGGTGCTGATTCTCCAAGGAGGGAGATGGCTAGTAAATCGGCTGGAATGGCGAACCCGAGCAAAGGAGATGAGAAATGAGGTGCGTTTTAGAAACCTTTCCCGATCACACGGTGTACCATCTTCTGGGTTTCTCATGCCTGTTTTCGACGTAGGAAGATGCCCTTGAACCTGGAGATTTGGGACCCATGGGATGGGTACCATGCAGTATTACTTGAAAGGGTCTGCGTTGGCTCACCCAACCTCACCGAACCTCTCAGCCCCAAGAGTGTCCACCCTTATGTCTCAATCAGCTGTGGGTCTAGATATGGTCAATCCAGGTTGCATCACAGCCCCTGAACGAATTTTGTAAGAATTTCTCTCTCTTTCACTGTCTTTGTTTCACGGGTTTTGAAAAGTAATTTAGTTTTATAATGGGGTTTAGCTGCTTTTCACGGCTGTGTTTATGCCGCTTTACACCCCCTTGACTCACTTACAGAGAGATATCAATACATAGGTTTGAAGATTCTTACTAGTCAGATATATTCTTGTGCGGTGAATAGGGGGTGTTGAGTCCAGTTCACTGAAAAAGGAATAGGTCTTGTCTCTTACATATTGGGTTTATGGAACGGTATCTGAGCTAATTTGAAACCCTTGTTTTATGCATCACCCCACCTCACCTTTCCCGTTCAGCAGCCATAGTGTGTTTTCTAAACGTGTGACTCTGTTCTGTTTTGTAATTCAGTTCAAGTGTAGCGGTTTTTACATTCCCTCTCTAAGTGATATCTTAGGATAAGTGTCTTTTTCTGTGTGACTTATTTCACTTAGAATCGTCGTACCTAAATCCACTCATCGTGCTGCTACTAGCCTTATGACGTGGATTTCATGGCTGAGTGATATTCCATTGTACATGAGGACCCCAACTTCTTTATCCATTTTTCTCTTTCCTAGGATATTTAAGGTGTAATGAAGTGGGGGTTCTTGTCAACAAAGCAGCCCTAAACTTTGGGGTGCCTGTGTCTTGCTGATTTTTAGTTTTCCCAATTTATACGCCCATGAGTGGAAGTGCCCTATGCTCTCCAAGCTGTGTTTTTTAGATGTTTCAGAACACACCGTACACTTCTCCGGAGTGGCTGTTGGCAATTTACATCCCACCCATCAGCGTAGCAAGGCTCCCATTTCTCCATGGCCGGTCCTGCATTTCTGGTTTGGACACTTTTTTCCGCATGGCCCTTTTGCCCGCTGGGAAGCGAGACTTCTTTGGAGCGCTGATTGGCCTTTCCAGGTTGCTTGGTTGGCCAAAAAGGGCGTATGCGTTTTTTCCTGAATATATTCAGGAAAAAACGCATACGCCCTTTTTGGCCAAGGGCATCATTGTCCACGTTTTGCCGCTTTTCATGTGCTTTCAAGGCGATTCGAATCTACCTCCTGAAATCTGTTTCCTGCAATTCTGCCTTGCTTTCAAAGCCTCTTCGTTGCCTTCCCTTAATATATTTGTGGACGAGAGGTATCATTTAAAACTCTGCAGGTTTGTGAATTGCAGTGCCCCTGAGCTCCATTTTTCAACTCGCTTTTTTGGGAGCTGGCCGCAAAAGCGCAGGATTGCTTCAGGCCCTGTTCTGGTTCTGGGGGGCAGGCTGAGCTTGTGCTTAATTCTTCTTCCTGATGGGAAAATAGAGTGACCTGTGCCTGTCCCAACACCTAGAGCTAGTCTCTCATTGGTTCCCCCTCTTCCCGTTCATCCTCAGGACAAATTGCAACCTGTACGGAACAGGAGGTTAAAGGTGCTGATTCTCCAAGGAGGGAGATGGCTAGTAAATCGGCTGGAATGGCGAACCCGAGCAAAGGAGATGAGAAATGAGGTGCGTTTTAGAAACCTTTCCCGATCACACGGTGTACCATCTTCTGGGTTTCTCATGCCTGTTTTCGACGTAGGAAGATGCCCTTGAACCTGGAGATTTGGGACCCATGGGATGGGTACCATGCAGTATTACTTGAAAGGGTCTGCGTTGGCTCACCCAACCTCACCGAACCTCTCAGCCCCAAGAGTGTCCACCCTTATGTCTCAATCAGCTGTGGGTCTAGATATGGTCAATCCAGGTTGCATCACAGCCCCTGAACGAATTTTGTAAGAATTTCTCTCTCTTTCACTGTCTTTGTTTCACGGGTTTTGAAAAGTAATTTAGTTTTATAATGGGGTTTAGCTGCTTTTCACGGCTGTGTTTATGCCGCTTTACACCCCCTTGACTCACTTACAGAGAGATATCAATACATAGGTTTGAAGATTCTTACTAGTCAGATATATTCTTGTGCGGTGAATAGGGGGTGTTGAGTCCAGTTCACTGAAAAAGGAATAGGTCTTGTCTCTTACATATTGGGTTTATGGAACGGTATCGGAGCTAATTTGAAACCCTTGTTTTATGCATCACCCCACCTCACCTTTCCCGTTCAGCAGCCATAGTGTGTTTTCTAAACGTGTGACTCTGTTCTGTTTTGTAATTCAGTTCAAGTGTAGCGGTTTTTACATTCCCTCTCTAAGTGATATCTTAGGATAAGTGTCTTTTTCTGTGTGACTTATTTCACTTAGAATCGTCGTACCTAAATCCACTCATCGTGCTGCTACTAGCCTTATGACGTTGATTTCATGGCTGAGTGATATTCCATTGTACATGAGGACCCCAACTTCTTTATCCATTTTTCTCTTTCCTAGGATATTTAAGGTGTAATGAAGTGGGGGTTCTTGTCAACAGAGCAGCCCTAAACTTTGGGGTGCCTGTGTCTTGCTGATTTTTAGTGTTCCCAATTTATACGCCCATGAGTGGAAGTGCCCTATGCTCTCCAAGCTGTGTTTTTTAGATGTTTCAGAACACACCGTACACTTCTCCAGAGTGGCTGTTGGCAATTTACATCCCACCCATCAGCGTAGCAAGGCTCCCATTTCTCCATGGCCGGTCCTGCATTTCTGGTTTGGACACTTTTTTCCGCATGGCCCTTTTGCCCGCTGGGAAGCGAGACTTCTTTGGAGCGCTGATTGGCCTTTCCAGGTTGCTTGGTTGGCCAAAAAGGGCATATGCGTTTTTTCCTGAATATATTCAGGAAAAAACGCATACGCCCTTTTTGGCCAAGGGCATCATTGTCCACGTTTTGCCGCTTTTCATGTGCTTTCAAGGCGATTCGAATCTACCTCCTGAAATCTGTTTCCTGCAATTCTGCCTTGCTTTCAAAGCCTCTTCGTTGCCTTCCCTTAGTATATTTTTGGACGAGAGGTATCATTTAAAACTCTGCAGGTTTGTGAATTGCAGTGCCCCTGAGCTCCATTTTTCAACTCGCTTTTTTGGGAGCTGGCCGCAAAAGCGCAGGATTGCTTCAGGCCCTGTTCTGGTTCTGGGGGGCAGGCTGAGCTTGTGCTTAATTCTTCTTCCTGATGGGAAAATAGAGTGACCTGTGCCTGTCCCAACACCTAGAGCTAGTCTCTCATTGGTTCCCCCTCTTCCCGTTCATCCTCAGGACAAATTGCAACCTGTACGGAACAGGAGGTTAAAGGTGCTGATTCTCCAAGGAGGGAGATGGCTAGTAAATCGGCTGGAATGGCGAACCCGAGCAAAGGAGATGAGAAATGAGGTGCGTTTTAGAAACCTTTCCCGATCACACGGTGTACCATCTTCTGGGTTTCTCATGCCTGTTTTCGACGTAGGAAGATGCCCTTGAACCTGGAGATTTGGGACCCATGGGATGGGTACCATGCAGTATTACTTGAAAGGGTCTGCGTTGGCTCACCCAACCTCACCGAACCTCTCAGCCCCAAGAGTGTCCACCCTTATGTCTCAATCAGCTGTGGGTCTAGATATGGTCAATCCAGGTTGCATCACAGCCCCTGAACGAATTTTGTAAGAATTTCTCTCTCTTTCACTGTCTTTGTTTCACGGGTTTTGAAAAGTAATTTAGTTTTATAATGGGGTTTAGCTGCTTTTCACGGCTGTGTTTATGCCGCTTTACACCCCCTTGACTCACTTACAGAGAGATATCAATACATAGGTTTGAAGATTCTTACTAGTCAGATATATTCTTGTGCGGTGAATAGGGGGTGTTGAGTCCAGTTCACTGAAAAAGGAATAGGTCTTGTCTCTTACATATTGGGTTTATGGAACGGTATCGGAGCTAATTTGAAACCCTTGTTTTATGCATCACCCCACCTCACCTTTCCCGTTCAGCAGCCATAGTGTGTTTTCTAAACGTGTGACTCTGTTCTGTTTTGTAATTCAGTTCAAGTGTAGCGGTTTTTACATTCCCTCTCTAAGTGATATCTTAGGATAAGTGTCTTTTTCTGTGTGACTTATTTCACTTAGAATCGTCGTACCTAAATCCACTCATCGTGCTGCTACTAGCCTTATGACGTTGATTTCATGGCTGAGTGATATTCCATTGTACATGAGGACCCCAACTTCTTTATCCATTTTTCTCTTTCCTAGGATATTTAAGGTGTAATGAAGTGGGGGTTCTTGTCAACAGAGCAGCCCTAAACTTTGGGGTGCCTGTGTCTTGCTGATTTTTAGTGTTCCCAATTTATACGCCCATGAGTGGAAGTGCCCTATGCTCTCCAAGCTGTGTTTTTTAGATGTTTCAGAACACACCGTACACTTCTCCGGAGTGGCTGTTGGCAATTTACATCCCACCCATCAGCGTAACAAGACTCCCATTTCTCCATGGCCGGTCCTGCATTTCTGGTTTGGACACTTTTTTCCGCATGGCCCTTTTGCCCGCTGGGAAGCGAGACTTCTTTGGAGCGCTGATTGGCCTTTCCAGGTTGCTTGGTTGGCCAAAAAGGGCGTATGCGTTTTTTCCTGAATATATTCAGGAAAAAACGCATACGCCCTTTTTGGCCAAGGGCATCATTGTCCACGTTTTGCCGCTTTTCATGTGCTTTCAAGGCGATTCGAATCTACCTCCTGAAATCTGTTTCCTGCAATTCTGCCTTGCTTTCAAAGCCTCTTCGTTGCCTTCCCTTAATATATTTGTGGACGAGAGGTATCATTTAAAACTCTGCAGGTTTGTGAATTGCAGTGCCCCTGAGCTCCATTTTTCAACTCGCTTTTTTGGGAGCTGGCCGCAAAAGCGCAGGATTGCTTCAGGCCCTGTTCTGGTTCTGGGGGGCAGGCTGAGCTTGTGCTTAATTCTTCTTCCTGATGGGAAAATAGAGTGACCTGTGCCTGTCCCAACACCTAGAGCTAGTCTCTCATTGGTTCCCCCTCTTCCCGTTCATCCTCAGGACAAATTGCAACCTGTACGGAACAGGAGGTTAAAGGTGCTGATTCTCCAAGGAGGGAGATGGCTAGTAAATCGGCTGGAATGGCGAACCCGAGCAAAGGAGATGAGAAATGAGGTGCGTTTTAGAAACCTTTCCCGATCACACGGTGTACCATCTTCTGGGTTTCTCATGCCTGTTTTCGACGTAGGAAGATGCCCTTGAACCTGGAGATTTGGGACCCATGGGATGGGTACCATGCAGTATTACTTGAAAGGGTCTGCGTTGGCTCACCCAACCTCACCGAACCTCTCAGCCCCAAGAGTGTCCACCCTTATGTCTCAATCAGCTGTGGGTCTAGATATGGTCAATCCAGGTTGCATCACAGCCCCTGAACGAATTTTGTAAGAATTTCTCTCTCTTTCACTGTCTTTGTTTCACGGGTTTTGAAGAGTAATTTATTTTTATAATGGGGTTTAGCTGCTTTTCACGGCTGTGTTTATGCCGCTTTACACCCCCTTGACTCACTTACAGAGAGATATCAATACATAGGTTTGAAGATTCTTACTAGTCAGACATATTCTTGTGCGGTGAATAGGGGGTGTTGAGTCCAGTTCACTGAAAAAGGAATAGGTCTTGTCTCTTACATATTGGGTTTATGGAACGGTATCTGAGCTAATTTGAAACCCTTGTTTTATGCATCACCCCACCTCACCTTTCCCGTTCAGCAGCCATAGTGTGTTTCCTAAACGTGGGACTCTGTTCTGTTTTGCAATTCAGTTCAAGTGTAGCGGTTTTTACATTCCCTCTAGAAGTGATATATTATGATAAGTGTCTTTTTCTGTGTGACTTATTTCACTTAGAATCATCGTACCTAAATCCACTCATCGTGCTGCTACTAGCCTTATGACGTTGATTTCATGGCTGAGTGATATTCCATTGTACATGAGGACCACAACTTCTTTATCCATTTTTCTCTTTCCTAGGATATTTAAGGTGTAATGAAGTGGGGGTTCTTGTCCACAGAGCAGCCCTAAACTTTGGGGTGCCTGTGTCTTGCTGATTTTTAGTTTTCCCAATTTATACGCCCATGAGTGGAAGTGCCCTATGCTCTCCAAGCTGTGTTTTTTAGATGTTTCAGAACACACCGTACACTTCTCCAGAGTGGCTGTTGGCAATTTACATCCCACCCATCAGCGTAGCAAGGCTCCCATTTCTCCATGGCCGGTCCTGCATTTCTGGTTTGGACACTTTTTTCCGCATGGCCCTTTTGCCCGCTGGGAAGCGAGACTTCTTTGGAGCGCTAATTGGCCTTTCCAGGTTGCTTGGTTGGCCAAAAAGGGCGTATGCGTTTTTTCCTGAATATATTCAGGAAAAAACGCATACGCCCTTTTTGGCCAAGGGCATCATTGTCCACGTTTTGCCGCTTTTCATGTGCTTTCAAGGCGATTCGAATCTACCTCCTGAAATCTGTTTCCTGCAATTCTGCCTTGCTTTCAAAGCCTCTTCGTTGCCTTCCCTTAATATATTTGTGGACGAGAGGTATCATTTAAAACTCTGCAGGTTTGTGAATTGCAGTGCCCCTGAGCTCCATTTTTCAACTCGCTTTTTTGGGAGCTGGCCGCAAAAGCGCAGGATTGCTTCAGGCCCTCTTCTGGTTCTGGGGGGCAGGCTGAGCTTGTGCTTAATTCTTCTTCCTGATGGGAAAATAGAGTGACCTGTGCCTGTCCCAACACCTAGAGCTAGTCTCTCATTGGTTCCCCCTCTTCCCGTTCATCCTCAGGACAAATTGCAACCTGTACGGAACAGGAGGTTAAAGGTGCTGATTCTCCAAGGAGGGAGATGGCTAGTAAATCGGCTGGAATGGCGAACCCGAGCAAAGGAGATGAGAAATGAGGTGCGTTTTAGAAACCTTTCCCGATCACACGGTGTACCATCTTCTGGGTTTCTCATGCCTGTTTTCGACGTAGGAAGATGCCCTTGAACCTGGAGATTTGGGACCCATGGGATGGGTACCATGCAGTATTACTTGAAAGGGTCTGCGTTGGCTCACCCAACCTCACCGAACCTCTCAGCCCCAAGAGTGTCCACCCTTATGTCTCAATCAGCTGTGGGTCTAGATATGGTCAATCCAGGTTGCATCACAGCCCCTGAACGAATTTTGTAAGAATTTCTCTCTCTTTCACTGTCTTTGTTTCACGGGTTTTGAAGAGTAATTTATTTTTATAATGGGGTTTAGCTGCTTTTCACGGCTGTGTTTATGCCGCTTTACACCCCCTTGACTCACTTACAGAGAGATATCAATACATAGGTTTGAAGATTCTTACTAGTCAGATATATTCTTGTGCGGTGAATAAGGGGTGTTGAGTCCAGTTCACTGAAAAAGGAATAGGTCTTGTCTCTTACATATTGGGTTTATGGAACGGTATCGGAGCTAATTTGAAACCCTTGTTTTATGCATCACCCCACCTCACCTTTCCCGTTCAGCAGCCATAGTGTGTTTTCTAAACGTGTGACTCTGTTCTGTTTTGTAATTCAGTTCAAGTGTAGCGGTTTTTACATTCCCTCTCTAAGTGATATCTTAGGATAAGTGTCTTTTTCTGTGTGACTTATTTCACTTAGAATCGTCGTACCTAAATCCACTCATCGTGCTGCTACTAGCCTTATGACGTTGATTTCATGGCTGAGTGATATTCCATTGTACATGAGGACCACAACTTCTTTATCCATTTTTCTCTTTCCTAGGATATTTAAGGTGTAATGAAGTGGGGGTTCTTGTCCACAGAGCAGCCCTAAACTTTGGGGTGCCTGTGTCTTGCTGATTTTTAGTTTTCCCAATTTATACGGCCATGAGTGGAAGTGCCCTATGCTCTCCAAGCTGTGTTTTTTAGATGTTTCAGAACACACCCTACACTTCTCCAGAGTGGCTGTTGGCAATTTACATCCCACCCATCAGCCTAGCAAGGCTCCCATTTCTCCATGGCCGGTCCTGCATTTCTGGTTTGGACACTGTTTTCCGCATGGCCCTTTTGCCCGCTGGGAAGCGAGACTTCTTTGGAGCGCTGATTGGCCTTTCCAGGTTGCTTGGTTGGCCAAAAAGGGCGTATGCGTTTTTTCCTGAATATATTCAGGAAAAAACGCATACGCCCTTTTTGGCCAAGGGCATCATTGTCCACGTTTTGCCGCTTTTCATGTGCTTTCAAGGCGATTCGAATCTACCTCCTGAAATCTGTTTCCTGCAATTCTGCCTTGCTTTCAAAGCCTCTTCGTTGCCTTCCCTTAATATATTTGTGGACGAGAGGTATCATTTAAAACTCTGCAGGTTTGTGAATTGCAGTGCCCCTGAGCTCCATTTTTCAACTCGCTTTTTTGGGAGCTGGCCGCAAAAGCGCAGGATTGCTTCAGGCCCTCTTCTGGTTCTGGGGGGCAGGCTGAGCTTGTGCTTAATTCTTCTTCCTGATGGGAAAATAGAGTGACCTGTGCCTGTCCCAACACCTAGAGCTAGTCTCTCATTGGTTCCCCCTCTTCCCGTTCATCCTCAGGACAAATTGCAACCTGTACGGAACAGGAGGTTAAAGGTGCTGATTCTCCAAGGAGGGAGATGGCTAGTAAATCGGCTGGAATGGCGAACCCGAGCAAAGGAGATGAGAAATGAGGTGCGTTTTAGAAACCTTTCCCGATCACACGGTGTACCATCTTCTGGGTTTCTCATGCCTGTTTTCGACGTAGGAAGATGCCCTTGAACCTGGAGATTTGGGACCCATGGGATGGGTACCATGCAGTATTACTTGAAAGGGTCTGCGTTGGCTCACCCAACCTCACCGAACCTCTCAGCCCCAAGAGTGTCCACCCTTATGTCTCAATCAGCTGTGGGTCTAGATATGGTCAATCCAGGTTGCATCACAGCCCCTGAACGAATTTTGTAAGAATTTCTCTCTCTTTCACTGTCTTTGTTTCACGGGTTTTGAAAAGTAATTTATTTTTATAATGGGGTTTAGCTGCTTTTCACGGCTGTGTTTATGCCGCTTTACACACCCTTGACTCACTTACAGAGAGATATCAATACATAGGTTTGAAGATTCTTACTAGTCAGATATATTCTTGTGCGGTGAATAGGGGGTGTTGAGTCCAGTTCACTGAAAAAGGAATAGGTCTTGTCTCTTACATATTGGGTTTATGGAACGGTATCGGAGCTAATTTGAAACCCTTGTTTTATGCATCACCCCACCTCACCTTTCCCGTTCAGCAGCCATAGTGTGTTTCCTAAACGTGGGACTCTGTTCTGTTTTGCAATTCAGTTCAAGTGTAGCGGTTTTTACATTCCCTCTAGAAGTGATATCTTATGATAAGTGTCTTTTTCTGTGTGACTTATTTCACTTAGAATCATCGTACCTAAATCCACTCATCGTGCTGCTACTAGCCTTATGACGTTGATTTCATGGCTGAGTGATATTCCATTGTACATGAGGACCACAACTTCTTTATCCATTTTTCTCTTTCCTAGGATATTTAAGGTGTAATGAAGTGGGGGTTCTTGTCCACAGAGCAGCCCTAAACTTTGGAGTGCCTGTGTCTTGCTGATTTTTAGTTTTCCCAATTTATACGCCCATGAGTGGAAGTGCCCTATGCTCTCCAAGCTGTGTTTTTTAGATGTTTCAGAACACACCGTACACTTCTCCAGAGTGGCTGTTGGCAATTTACATCCCACCCATCAGCGTAGCAAGGCTCCCATTTCTCTATGGCCGTTCCTGCATTTCTGGTTTGGACACTTTTTTCCGCATGGCCCTTTTGCCCGCTGGGAAGCGAGACTTCTTTGGAGCGCTGATTGGCCTTTCCAGGTTGCTTGGTTGGCCAAAAAGGGCGTATGCGTTTTTTCCTGAATATATTCAGGAAAAAACGCATACGCCCTTTTTGGCCAAGGGCATCATTGTCCACGTTTTGCCGCTTTTCATGTGCTTTCAAGGCGATTCGAATCTACCTCCTGAAATCTGTTTCCTGCAATTCTGCCTTGCTTTCAAAGCCTCTTCGTTGCCTTCCCTTAATATATTTGTGGACGAGAGGTATCATTTAAAACTCTGCAGGTTTGTGAATTGCAGTGCCCCTGAGCTCCATTTTTCAACTCGCTTTTTTGGGAGCTGGCCGCAAAAGCGCAGGATTGCTTCAGGCCCTCTTCTGGTTCTGGGGGGCAGGCTGAGCTTGTGCTTAATTCTTCTTCCTGATGGGAAAATAGAGTGACCTGTGCCTGTCCCAACACCTAGAGCTAGTCTCTCATTGGTTCCCCCTCTTCCCGTTCATCCTCAGGACAAATTGCAACCTGTACGGAACAGGAGGTTAAAGGTGCTGATTCTCCAAGGAGGGAGATGGCTAGTAAATCGGCTGGAATGGCGAACCCGAGCAAAGGAGATGAGAAATGAGGTGCGTTTTAGAAACCTTTCCCGGTCACACGGTGTACCATCTTCTGGGTTTCTCATGCCTGTTTTCGACGTAGGAAGATGCCCTTGAACCTGGAGATTTGGGACCCATGGGATGGGTACCATGCAGTATTACTTGAAAGGGTCTGCGTTGGCTCACCCAACCTCACCGAACCTCTCAGCCCCAAGAGTGTCCACCCTTATGTCTCAATCAGCTGTGGGTCTAGATATGGTCAATCCAGGTTGCATCACAGCCCCTGAACGAATTTTGTAAGAATTTCTCTCTCTTTCACTGTCTTTGTTTCACGGGTTTTGAAAAGTAATTTATTTTTATAATGGGGTTTAGCTGCTTTTCACGGCTGTGTTTAGGCCGCTTTACACCCCCTTGACTCACTTACAGAGAGATATCAATACATAGGTTTGAAGATTCTTACTAGTCAGATATATTCTTGTGCGGTGAATAGGGGGTGTTGAGTCCAGTTCACTGAAAAAGGAATAGGTCTTGTCTCTTACATATTGGGTTTATGGAACGGTATCGGAGCTAATTTGAAACCCTTGTTTTATGCATCACCCCACCTCACCTTTCCCGTTCAGCAGCCATAGTGTGTTTCCTAAACGTGGGACTCTGTTCTGTTTTGCAATTCAGTTCAAGTGTAGCGGTTTTTACATTCCCTCTAGAAGTGATATCTTATGATAAGTGTCTTTTTCTGTGTGACTTATTTCACTTAGAATCGTCGTACCTAAATCCACTCATCGTGCTGCTACTAGCCTTATGACGTTGATTTCATGGCTGAGTGATATTCCATTGTACATGAGGACCACAACTTCTTTATCCATTTTTCTCTTTCCTAGGATATTTAAGGTGTAATGAAGTGGGGGTTCTTGTCCACAGAGCAGCCCTAAACTTTGGGGTGCCTGTGTCTTGCTGATTTTTAGTTTTCCCAATTTATACGCCCATGAGTGGAAGTGCCCTATGCTCTCCAAGCTGTGTTTTTTAGATGTTTCAGAACACACCGTACACTTCTCCAGAATGGCTGTTGGCAATTTACATCCCACCCATCAGCATAGCAAGGCTCCCATTTCTCCATGGCCGGTCCTGCATTTCTGGTTTGGACACTTTTTTCCGCATGGCCCTTTTGCCCGCTGGGAAGCGAGACTTCTTTGGAGCGCTGATTGGCCTTTCCAGGTTGCTTGGTTGGCCAAAAAGGGCGTATGCGTTTTTTCCTGAATATATTCAGGAAAAAACGCATACGCCCTTTTTGGCCAAGGGCATCATTGTCCACGTTTTGCCTCTTTTCATGCGCTTTCAAGGCGATTCGAATCTACCTCCTGAAATCTGTTTCCTGCAATTCTGCCTTGCTTTCAAAGGCTCTTCGTTGCCTTCCCTTAATATATTTGTGGACGAGAGGTATCATTTAAAACTCTGCAGGTTTGTGAATTGCAGTGCCCCTGAGCTCCATTTTTCAACTCGCTTTTTTGGGAGCTGGCCGCAAAAGCGCAGGATTGCTTCAGGCCCTCTTCTGGTTCTGGGGGGCAGGCTGAGCTTGTGCTTAATTCTTCTTCCTGATGGGAAATTAGAGTGACCTGTGCCTGTCCCAACACCTAGAGCTAGTCTCTCATTGGTTCCCCCTCTTCCCGTTCATCCTCAGGACAAATTGCAACCTGTACGGAACAGGAGGTTAAAGGTGCTGATTCTCCAAGGAGGGAGATGGCTAGTAAATCGGCTGGAATGGCGAACCCGAGCAAAGGAGATGAGAAATGAGGTGCGTTTTAGAAACCTTTCCCGATCACACGGTGTACCATCTTCTGGGTTTCTCATGCCTGTTTTCGACGTAGGAAGATGCCCTTGAACCTGGAGATTTGGGACCCATGGGATGGGTACCATGCAGTATTACTTGAAAGGGTCTGCGTTGGCTCACCCAACCTCACCGAACCTCTCAGCCCCAAGAGTGTCCACCCTTATGTCTCAATCAGCTGTGGGTCTAGATATGGTCAATCCAGGTTGCATCACAGCCCCTGAACGAATTTTGTAAGAATTTCTCTCTCTTTCACTGTCTTTGTTTCACGGGTTTTGAAAAGTAATTTATTTTTATAATGGGGTTTAGCTGCTTTTCACGGCTGTGTTTATGCCGCTTTACACCCCCTTAACTCACTTACAGAGAGATATCAATACATAGGTTTGAAGATTCTTACTAGTCAGATATATTCTTGTGCGGTGAATAGGGGGTGTTGAGTCCACTTCACTGAAAAAGGAATAGGTCTTGTCTCTTACATATTGGGTTTATGGAACGGTATCGGAGCTAATTTGAAACCCTTGTTTTATGCATCACCCCACCTCACCTTTCCCGTTCAGCAGCCATAGTGTGTTTTCTAAACGTGTGACTCTGTTCTGTTTTGTAATTCAGTTCAAGTGTAGCGGTTTTTACATTCCCTCTCTAAGTGATATCTTAGGATAAGTGTCTTTTTCTGTGTGACTTATTTCACTTAGAATCGTCGTACCTAAATCCACTCATCGTGCTGCTACTAGCCTTATGACGTTGATTTCATGGCTGAGTGATATTCCATTGTACATGAGGACCACAACTTCTTTATCCATTTTTCTCTTTCCTAGGATATTTAAGGTGTAATGAAGTGGGGGTTCTTGTCCACAGAGCAGCCCTAAACTTTGGGGTGCCTGTGTCTTGCTGATTTTTAGTTTTCCCAATTTATACGGCCATGAGTGGAAGTGCCCTATGCTCTCCAAGCTGTGTTTTTTAGATGTTTCAGAACACACCCTACACTTCTCCAGAGTGGCTGTTGGCAATTTACATCCCACCCATCAGCGTAGCAAGGCTCCCATTTCTCCATGGCCGGTCCTGCATTTCTGGTTTGGACACTTTTTTCCGCATGGCCCTTTTGCCCGCTGGGAAGCGAGACTTCTTTGGAGCGCTGATTGGCCTTTCCAGGTTGCTTGGTTGGCCAAAAAGGGCGTATGCGTTTTTTCCTGAATATATTCAGGAAAAAACGCATACGCCCTTTTTGGCCAAGGGCATCATTGTCCACGTTTTGCCGCTTTTCATGTGCTTTCAAGGCGATTCGAATCTACCTCCTGAAATCTGTTTCCTGCAATTCTGCCTTGCTTTCAAAGCCTCTTCGTTGCCTTCCCTTAATATATTTGTGGACGAGAGGTATCATTTAAAACTCTGCAGGTTTGTGAATTGCAGTGCCCCTGAGCTCCATTTTTCAACTCGCTTTTTTGGGAGCTGGCCGCAAAAGCGCAGGATTGCTTCAGGCCCTCTTCTGGTTCTGGGGGGCAGGCTGAGCTTGTGCTTAATTCTTCTTCCTGATGGGAAAATAGAGTGACCTGTGCCTGTCCCAACACCTAGAGCTAGTCTCTCATTGGTTCCCCCTCTTCCCGTTCATCCTCAGGACAAATTGCAACCTGTACGGAACAGGAGGTTAAAGGTGCTGATTCTCCAAGGAGGGAGATGGCTAGTAAATCGGCTGGAATGGCGAACCCGAGCAAAGGAGATGAGAAATGAGGTGCGTTTTAGAAACCTTTCCCGATCACACGGTGTACCATCTTCTGGGTTTCTCATGCCTGTTTTCGACGTAGGAAGATGCCCTTGAACCTGGAGATTTGGGACCCATGGGATGGGTACCATGCAGTATTACTTGAAAGGGTCTGCGTTGGCTCACCCAACCTCACCGAACCTCTCAGCCCCAAGAGTGTCCACCCTTATGTCTCAATCAGCTGTGGGTCTAGATATGGTCAATCCAGGTTGCATCACAGCCCCTGAACGAATTTTGTAAGAATTTCTATCTCTTTCACTGTCTTTGTTTCACGGGTTTTGAAAAGTAATTTAGTTTTATAATGGGGTTTAGCTGCTTTTCACGGCTGTGTTTATGCCGCTTTACACCCCCTTGACTCACTTACAGAGAGATATCAATACATAGGTTTGAAGATTCTTACTAGTCAGATATATTCTTGTGCGGTGAATAGGGGGTGTTGAGTCCAGTTCACTGAAAAAGGAATAGGTCTTGTCTCTTACATCTTGGGTTTATGGAACGGTATCTGAGCTAATTTGAAACCCTTGTTTTATGCATCACCCCACCTCACCTTTCCCGTTCAGCAGCCATAGTGTGTTTCCTAAACGTGGGACTCTGTTCTGTTTTGCAATTCAGTTCAAGTGTAGCGGTTTTTACATTCCCTCTAGAAGTGATATCTTATGATAAGTGTCTTTTTCTGTGTGACTTATTTCACTTAGAATCATCGTACCTAAATCCACTCATCGTGCTGCTACTAGCCTTATGACGTTGATTTCATGGCTGAGTGATATTCCATTGTACATGAGGACCACAACTTCTTTATCCATTTTTCTCTTTCCTAGGATATTTAAGGTGTAATGAAGTGGGGGTTCTTGTCCACAGAGCAGCCCTAAACTTTGGAGTGCCTGTGTCTTGCTGATTTTTAGTTTTCCCAATTTATACGCCCATGAGTGGAAGTGCCCTATGCTCTCCAAGCTGTGTTTTTTAGATGTTTCAGAACACACCGTACACTTCTCCAGAGTGGCTGTTGGCAATTTACATCCCACCCATCAGCGTAGCAAGGCTCCCATTTCTCTATGGCCGTTCCTGCATTTCTGGTTTGGACACTTTTTTCCGCATGGCCCTTTTGCCCGCTGGGAAGCGAGACTTCTTTGGAGCGCTGATTGGCCTTTCCAGGTTGCTTGGTTGGCCAAAAAGGGCGTATGCGTTTTTTCCTGAATATATTCAGGAAAAAACGCATACGCCCTTTTTGGCCAAGGGCATCATTGTCCACGTTTTGCCGCTTTTCATGTGCTTTCAAGGCGATTCGAATCTACCTCCTGAAATCTGTTTCCTGCAATTCTGCCTTGCTTTCAAAGCCTCTTCGTTGCCTTCCCTTAATATATTTGTGGACGAGAGGTATCATTTAAAACTCTGCAGGTTTGTGAATTGCAGTGCCCCTGAGCTCCATTTTTCAACTCGCTTTTTTGGGAGCTGGCCGCAAAAGCGCAGGATTGCTTCAGGCCCTCTTCTCGTTCTGGGGGGCAGGCTGAGCTTGTGCTTAATTCTTCTTCCTGATGGGAAAATAGAGTGACCTGTGCCTGTCCCAACACCTAGAGCTAGTCTCTCATTGGTTCCCCCTCTTCCCGTTCATCCTCAGGACAAATTGCAACCTGTACGGAACAGGAGGTTAAAGGTGCTGATTCTCCAAGGAGGGAGATGGCTAGTAAATCGGCTGGAAAGGCGAACCCGAGCAAAGGAGATGAGAAATGAGGTGCGTTTTAGAAACCTTTCCCGATCACACGGTGTACCATCTTCTGGGTTTCTCATGCCTGTTTTCGACGTAGGAAGATGCCCTTGAACCTGGAGATTTGGGACCCATGGGATGGGTACCATGCAGTATTACTTGAAAGGGTCTGCGTTGGCTCACCCAACCTCACCGAACCTCTCAGCCCCAAGAGTGTCCACCCTTATGTCTCAATCAGCTGTGGGTCTAGATATGGTCAATCCAGGTTGCATCACAGCCCCTGAACGAATTTTGTAAGAATTTCTCTCTCTTTCACTGTCTTTGTTTCACGGGTTTTGAAAAGTAATTTATTTTTATAATGGGGTTTAGCTGCTTTTCACGGCTGTGTTTAGGCCGCTTTACACCCCCTTGACTCACTTACAGAGAGATATCAATACATAGGTTTGAAGATTCTTACTAGTCAGATATATTCTTGTGCGGTGAATAGGGGGTGTTGAGTCCAGTTCACTGAAAAAGGAATAGGTCTTGTCTCTTACATATTGGGTTTATGGAACGGTATCGGAGCTAATTTGAAACCCTTGTTTTATGCATCACCCCACCTCACCTTTCCCGTTCAGCAGCCATAGTGTGTTTCCTAAACGTGGGACTCTGTTCTGTTTTGCAATTCAGTTCAAGTGTAGCGGTTTTTACATTCCCTCTAGAAGTGATATCTTATGATAAGTGTCTTTTTCTGTGTGACTTATTTCACTTAGAATCGTCGTACCTAAATCCACTCATCGTGCTGCTACTAGCCTTATGACGTTGATTTCATGGCTGAGTGATATTCCATTGTACATGAGGACCACAACTTCTTTATCCATTTTTCTCTTTCCTAGGATATTTAAGGTGTAATGAAGTGGGGGTTCTTGTCCACAGAGCAGCCCTAAACTTTGGGGTGCCTGTGTCTTGCTGATTTTTAGTTTTCCCAATTTATACGGCCATGAGTGGAAGTGCCCTATGCTCTCCAAGCTGTGTTTTTTAGATGTTTCAGAACACACCGTACACTTCTCCAGAGTGGCTGTTGGCAATTTACATCCCACCCATCAGCGTAGCAAGGCTCCCATTTCTCCATGGCCGGTCCTGCATTTCTGGTTTGGACACTTTTTTCCGCATGGCCCTTTTGCCCGCTGGGAAGCGAGACTTCTTTGGAGCGCTGATTGGCCTTTCCAGGTTGCTTGGTTGGCCAAAAAGGGCGTATGCGTTTTTTCCTGAATATATTCAGGAAAAAACGCATACGCCCTTTTTGGCCAAGGGCATCATTGTCCACGTTTTGCCGCTTTTCATGTGCTTTCAAGGCGATTCGAATCTACCTCCTGAAATCTGTTTCCTGCAATTCTGCCTTGCTTTCAAAGCCTCTTCGTTGCCTTCCCTTAATATATTTGTGGACGAGAGGTATCATTTAAAACTCTGCAGGTTTGTGAATTGCAGTGCCCCTGAGCTCCATTTTTCAACTCGCTTTTTTGGGAGCTGGCCGCAAAAGCGCAGGATTGCTTCAGGCCCTCTTCTGGTTCTGGGGGGCAGGCTGAGCTTGTGCTTAATTCTTCTTCCTGATGGGAAAATAGAGTGACCTGTGCCTGTCCCAACACCTAGAGCTAGTCTCTCATTGGTTCCCCCTCTTCCCCTTCATCCTCAGGACAAATTGCAACCTGTACGGAACAGGAGGTTAAAGGTGCTGATTCTCCAAGGAGGGAGATGGCTAGTAAATCGGCTGGAATGGCGAACCCGAGCAAAGGAGATGAGAAATGAGGTGCGTTTTAGAAACCTTTCCCGATCACACGGTGTACCATCTTCTGGGTTTCTCATGCCTGTTTTCGACGTAGGAAGATGCCCTTGAACCTGGAGATTTGGGACCCATGGGATGGGTACCATGCAGTATTACTTGAAAGGGTCTGCGTTGGCTCACCCAACCTCACCGAACCTCTCAGCCCCAAGAGTGTCCACCCTTATGTCTCAATCAGCTGTGGGTCTAGATATGGTCAATCCAGGTTGCATCACAGCCCCTGAACGAATTTTGTAAGAATTTCTATCTCTTTCACTGTCTTTGTTTCACGGGTTTTGAAAAGTAATTTAGTTTTATAATGGGGTTTAGCTGCTTTTCACGGCTGTGTTTATGCCGCTTTACACCCCCTTGACTCACTTACAGAGAGATATCAATACATAGGTTTGAAGATTCTTACTAGTCAGATATATTCTTGTGCGGTGAATAGGGGGTGTTGAGTCCAGTTCACTGAAAAAGGAATAGGTCTTGTCTCTTACATATTGGGTTTATGGAACGGTATCTGAGCTAATTTGAAACCCTTGTTTTATGCATCACCCCACCTCACCTTTCCCGTTCAGCAGCCATAGTGTGTTTCCTAAACGTGGGACTCTGTTCTGTTTTGCAATTCAGTTCAAGTGTAGCGGTTTTTACATTCCCTCTAGAAGTGATATCTTATGATAAGTGTCTTTTTCTGTGTGACTTATTTCACTTAGAATCATCGTACCTAAATCCACTCATCGTGCTGCTACTAGCCTTATGACGTTGATTTCATGGCTGAGTGATATTCCATTGTACATGAGGACCACAACTTCTTTATCCATTTTTCTCTTTCCTAGGATATTTAAGGTGTAATGAAGTGGGGGTTCTTGTCCACAGAGCAGCCCTAAACTTTGGAGTGCCTGTGTCTTGCTGATTTTTAGTTTTCCCAATTTATACGCCCATGAGTGGAAGTGCCCTATGCTCTCCAAGCTGTGTTTTTTAGATGTTTCAGAACACACCGTACACTTCTCCAGAGTGGCTGTTGGCAATTTACATCCCACCCATCAGCGTAGCAAGGCTCCCATTTCTCTATGGCCGTTCCTGCATTTCTGGTTTGGACACTTTTTTCCGCATGGCCCTTTTGCCCGCTGGGAAGCGAGACTTCTTTGGAGCGCTGATTGGCCTTTCCAGGTTGCTTGGTTGGCCAAAAAGGGCGTATGCGTTTTTTCCTGAATATATTCAGGAAAAAACGCATACGCCCTTTTTGGCCAAGGGCATCATTGTCCACGTTTTGCCGCTTTTCATGTGCTTTCAAGGCGATTCGAATCTACCTCCTGAAATCTGTTTCCTGCAATTCTGCCTTGCTTTCAAAGCCTCTTCGTTGCCTTCCCTTAATATATTTGTGGACGAGAGGTATCATTTAAAACTCTGCAGGTTTGTGAATTGCAGTGCCCCTGAGCTCCATTTTTCAACTCGCTTTTTTGGGAGCTGGCCGCAAAAGCGCAGGATTGCTTCAGGCCCTCTTCTCGTTCTGGGGGGCAGGCTGAGCTTGTGCTTAATTCTTCTTCCTGATGGGAAAATAGAGTGACCTGTGCCTGTCCCAACACCTAGAGCTAGTCTCTCATTGGTTCCCCCTCTTCCCGTTCATCCTCAGGACAAATTGCAACCTGTACGGAACAGGAGGTTAAAGGTGCTGATTCTCCAAGGAGGGAGATGGCTAGTAAATCGGCTGGAAAGGCGAACCCGAGCAAAGGAGATGAGAAATGAGGTGCGTTTTAGAAACCTTTCCCGATCACACGGTGTACCATCTTCTGGGTTTCTCATGCCTGTTTTCGACGTAGGAAGATGCCCTTGAACCTGGAGATTTGGGACCCATGGGATGGGTACCATGCAGTATTACTTGAAAGGGTCTGCGTTGGCTCACCCAACCTCACCGAACCTCTCAGCCCCAAGAGTGTCCACCCTTATGTCTCAATCAGCTGTGGGTCTAGATATGGTCAATCCAGGTTGCATCACAGCCCCTGAACGAATTTTGTAAGAATTTCTCTCTCTTTCACTGTCTTTGTTTCACGGGTTTTGAAAAGTAATTTATTTTTATAATGGGGTTTAGCTGCTTTTCACGGCTGTGTTTAGGCCGCTTTACACCCCCTTGACTCACTTACAGAGAGATATCAATACATAGGTTTGAAGATTCTTACTAGTCAGATATATTCTTGTGCGGTGAATAGGGGGTGTTGAGTCCAGTTCACTGAAAAAGGAATAGGTCTTGTCTCTTACATATTGGGTTTATGGAACGGTATCGGAGCTAATTTGAAACCCTTGTTTTATGCATCACCCCACCTCACCTTTCCCGTTCAGCAGCCATAGTGTGTTTCCTAAACGTGGGACTCTGTTCTGTTTTGCAATTCAGTTCAAGTGTAGCGGTTTTTACATTCCCTCTAGAAGTGATATCTTATGATAAGTGTCTTTTTCTGTGTGACTTATTTCACTTAGAATCGTCGTACCTAAATCCACTCATCGTGCTGCTACTAGCCTTATGACGTTGATTTCATGGCTGAGTGATATTCCATTGTACATGAGGACCACAACGTCTTTATCCATTTTTCTCTTTCCTAGGATATTTAAGGTGTAATGAAGTGGGGGTTCTTGTCCACAGAGCAGCCCTAAACTTTGGGGTGCCTGTGTCTTGCTGATTTTTAGTTTTCCCAATTTATACGGCCATGAGTGGAAGTGCCCTATGCTCTCCAAGCTGTGTTTTTTAGATGTTTCAGAACACACCGTACACTTCTCCAGAATGGCTGTTGGCAATTTACATCCCACCCATCAGCGTAGCAAGGCTCCCATTTCTCCATGGCCGGTCCTGCATTTCTGGTTTGGACACTTTTTTCCGCATGGCCCTTTTGCCCGCTGGGAAGCGAGACTTCTTTGGAGCGCTGATTGGCCTTTCCAGGTTGCTTGGTTGGCCAAAAAGGGCGTATGCGTTTTTTCCTGAATATATTCAGGAAAAAACGCATACGCCCTTTTTGGCCAAGGGCATCATTGTCCACGTTTTGCCTCTTTTCATGCGCTTTCAAGGCGATTCGAATCTACCTCCTGAAATCTGTTTCCTGCAATTCTGCCTTGCTTTCAAAGCCTCTTCGTTGCCTTCCCTTAATATATTGGTGGACGAGAGGTATCATTTAAAACTCTGCAGGTTTGTGAATTGCAGTGCCCCTGAGCTCCATTTTTCAACTCGCTTTTTTGGGAGCTGGCCGCAAAAGCGCAGGATTGCTTCAGGCCCTCTTCTGGTTCTGGGGGGCAGGCTGAGCTTGTGCTTAATTCTTCTTCCTGATGGGAAAATAGAGTGACCTGTGCCTGTCCCAACACCTAGAGCTAGTCTCTCATTGGTTCCCCCTCTTCCCCTTCATCCTCAGGACAAATTGCAACCTGTACGGAACAGGAGGTTAAAGGTGCTGATTCTCCAAGGAGGGAGATGGCTAGTAAATCGGCTGGAATGGCGAACCCGAGCAAAGGAGATGAGAAATGAGGTGCGTTTTAGAAACCTTTCCCGATCACACGGTGTACCATCTTCTGGGTTTCTCATGCCTGTTTTCGACGTAGGAAGATGCCCTTGAACCTGGAGATTTGGGACCCATGGGATGGGTACCATGCAGTATTACTTGAAAGGGTCTGCGTTGGCTCACCCAACCTCACCGAACCTCTCAGCCCCAAGAGTGTCCACCCTTATGTCTCAATCAGCTGTGGGTCTAGATATGGTCAATCCAGGTTGCATCACAGCCCCTGAACGAATTTTGTAAGAATTTCTCTCTCTTTCACTGTCTTTGTTTCACGGGTTTTGAAAAGTAATTTATTTTTATAATGGGGTTTAGCTGCTTTTCACGGCTGTGTTTATGCCGCTTTACACCCCCTTAACTCACTTACAGAGAGATATCAATACATAGGTTTGAAGATTCTTACTAGTCAGATATATTCTTGTGCGGTGAATAGGGGGTGTTGAGTCCACTTCACTGAAAAAGGAATAGGTCTTGTCTCTTACATATTGGGTTTATGGAACGGTATCGGAGCTAATTTGAAACCCTTGTTTTATGCATCACCCCACCTCACCTTTCCCGTTCAGCAGCCATAGTGTGTTTTCTAAACGTGTGACTCTGTTCTGTTTTGTAATTCAGTTCAAGTGTAGCGGTTTTTACATTCCTTCTCTAAGTGATATCTTAGGATAAGTGTCTTTTTCTGCGTGACTTATTTCACTTAGAATCGTCGTACCTAAATCCACTCATCGTGCTGCTACTAGCCTTATGACGTTGATTTCATGGCTGAGTGATATTCCATTGTACATGAGGACCACAACTTCTTTATCCATTTTTCTCTTTCCTAGGATATTTAAGGTGTAATGAAGTGGGGGTTCTTGTCCACAGAGCAGCCCTAAACTTTGGGGTGCCTGTGTCTTGCTGATTTTTAGTTTTCCCAATTTATACGGCCATGAGTGGAAGTGCCCTATGCTCTCCAAGCTGTGTTTTTTAGATGTTTCAGAACACACCCTACACTTCTCCAGAGTGGCTGTTGGCAATTTACATCCCACCCATCAGCCTAGCAAGGCTCCCATTTCTCCATGGCCGGTCCTGCATTTCTGGTTTGGACACTGTTTTCCGCATGGCCCTTTTGCCCGCTGGGAAGCGAGACTTCTTTGGAGCGCTGATTGGCCTTTCCAGGTTGCTTGGTTGGCCAAAAAGGGCGTATGCGTTTTTTCCTGAATATATTCAGGAAAAAACGCATACGCCCTTTTTGGCCAAGGGCATCATTGTCCACGTTTTGCCTCTTTTCATGCGCTTTCAAGGCGATTCGAATCTACCTCCTGAAATCTGTTTCCTGCAATTCTGCCTTGCTTTCAAAGGCTCTTCGTTGCCTTCCCTTAATATATTTGTGGACGAGAGGTATCATTTAAAACTCTGCAGGTTTGTGAATTGCAGTGCCCCTGAGCTCCATTTTTCAACTCGCTTTTTTGGGAGCTGGCCGCAAAAGCGCAGGATTGCTTCAGGCCCTCTTCTGGTTCTGGGGTCAGGCTGAGCTTGTGCTTAATTCTTCTTCCTGATGGGAAAATAGAGTGACCTGTGCCTGTCCCAACACCTAGAGCTAGTCTCTCATTGGTTCCCCCTCTTCCCGTTCATCCTCAGGACAAATTGCAACCTGTACGGAACAGGAGGTTAAAGGTGCTGATTCTCCAAGGAGGGAGATGGCTAGTAAATCGGCTGGAATGGCGAACCCGAGCAAAGGAGATGAGAAATGAGGTGCGTTTTAGAAACCTTTCCCGATCACACGGTGTACCATCTTCTGGGTTTCTCATGCCTGTTTTCGACGTAGGAAGATGCCCTTGAACCTGGAGATTTGGGACCCATGGGATGGGTACCATGCAGTATTACTTGAAAGGGTCTGCGTTGGCTCACCCAACCTCACCGAACCTCTCAGCCCCAAGAGTGTCCACCCTTATGTCTCAATCAGCTGTGGGTCTAGATATGGTCAATCCAGGTTGCATCACAGCCCCTGAACGAATTTTGTAAGAATTTCTCTCTCTTTCACTGTCTTTGTTTCACGGGTTTTGAAAAGTAATTTATTTTTATAATGGGGTTTAGCTGCTTTTCACGGCTGTGTTTATGCCGCTTTACACCCCCTTAACTCACTTACAGAGAGATATCAATACATAGGTTTGAAGATTCTTACTAGTCAGATATATTCTTGTGCGGTGAATAGGGGGTGTTGAGTCCAGTTCACTGAAAAAGGAATAGGTCTTGTCTCTTACATATTGGGTTTATGGAACGGTATCGGAGCTAATTTGAAACCCTTGTTTTATGCATCACCCCACCTCACCTTTCCCGTTCAGCAGCCATAGTGTGTTTCCTGAACGTGGGACTCTGTTCTGTTTTGCAATTCAGTTCAAGTGTAGCGGTTTTTACATTCCCTCTAGAAGTGATATCTTATGATAAGTGTCTTTTTCTGTGTGACTTATTTCACTTAGAATCGTCGTACCTAAATCCACTCATCGTGCTGCTACTAGCCTTATGACGTTGATTTCATGGCTGAGTGATATTCCATTGTACATGAGGACCACAACTTCTTTATCCATTTTTCTCTTTCCTAGGATATTTAAGGTGTAATGAAGTGGGGGTTCTTGTCCACAGAGCAGCCCTAAACTTTGGGGTGCCTGTGTCTTGCTGATTTTTAGTTTTCCCAATTTATACGGCCATGAGTGGAAGTGCCCTATGCTCTCCAAGCTGTGTTTTTTAGATGTTTCAGAACACACCGTACACTTCTCCAGAATGGCTGTTGACAATTTACATCCCACCCATCAGCGTAGCAAGGCTCCCATTTCTCCATGGCCGGTCCTGCATTTCTGGTTTGGACACTTTTTTCCGCATGGCCCTTTTGCCCGCTGGGAAGCGAGACTTCTTTGGAGCGCTGATTGGCCTTTCCAGGTTGCTTGGTTGGCCAAAAAGGGCGTATGCGTTTTTTCCTGAATATATTCAGGAAAAAACGCATACGCCCTTTTTGGCCAAGGGCATCATTGTCCACGTTTTGCCTCTTTTCATGCGCTTTCAAGGCGATTCGAATCTACCTCCTGAAATCTGTTTCCTGCAATTCTGCCTTGCTTTCAAAGCCTCTTCGTTGCCTTCCCTTAATATATTTGTGGACGAGAGGTATCATTTAAAACTCTGCAGGTTTGTGAATTGCAGTGCCCCTGAGCTCCATTTTTCAACTCGCTTTTTTGGGAGCTGGCCGCAAAAGCGCAGGATTGCTTCAGGCCCTCTTCTGGTTCTGGGGGGCAGGCTGAGCTTGTGCTTAATTCTTCTTCCTGATGGGAAAATAGAGTGACCTGTGCCTGTCCCAACACCTAGAGCTAGTCTCTCATTGGTTCCCCCTCTTCCCCTTCATCCTCAGGACAAATTGCAACCTGTACGGAACAGGAGGTTAAAGGTGCTGATTCTCCAAGGAGGGAGATGGCTAGTAAATCGGCTGGAATGGCGAACCCGAGCAAAGGAGATGAGAAATGAGGTGCGTTTTAGAAACCTTTCCCGATCACACGGTGTACCATCTTCTGGGTTTCTCATGCCTGTTTTCGACGTAGGAAGATGCCCTTGAACCTGGAGATTTGGGACCCATGGGATGGGTACCATGCAGTATTACTTGAAAGGGTCTGCGTTGGCTCACCCAACCTCACCGAACCTCTCAGCCCCAAGAGTGTCCACCCTTATGTCTCAATCAGCTGTGGGTCTAGATATGGTCAATCCAGGTTGCATCACAGCCCCTGAACGAATTTTGTAAGAATTTCTCTCTCTTTCACTGTCTTTGTTTCACGGGTTTTGAAAAGTAATTTATTTTTATAATGGGGTTTAGCTGCTTTTCACGGCTGTGTTTATGCCGCTTTACACCCCCTTAACTCACTTACAGAGAGATATCAATACATAGGTTTGAAGATTCTTACTAGTCAGATATATTCTTGTGCGGTGAATAGGGGGTGTTGAGTCCACTTCACTGAAAAAGGAATAGGTCTTGTCTCTTACATATTGGGTTTATGGAACGGTATCGGAGCTAATTTGAAACCCTTGTTTTATGCATCACCCCACCTCACCTTTCCCGTTCAGCAGCCATAGTGTGTTTTCTAAACGTGTGACTCTGTTCTGTTTTGTAATTCAGTTCAAGTGTAGCGGTTTTTACATTCCTTCTCTAAGTGATATCTTAGGATAAGTGTCTTTTTCTGCGTGACTTATTTCACTTAGAATCGTCGTACCTAAATCCACTCATCGTGCTGCTACTAGCCTTATGACGTTGATTTCATGGCTGAGTGATATTCCATTGTACATGAGGACCACAACTTCTTTATCCATTTTTCTCTTTCCTAGGATATTTAAGGTGTAATGAAGTGGGGGTTCTTGTCCACAGAGCAGCCCTAAACTTTGGGGTGCCTGTGTCTTGCTGATTTTTAGTTTTCCCAATTTATACGGCCATGAGTGGAAGTGCCCTATGCTCTCCAAGCTGTGTTTTTTAGATGTTTCAGAACACACCCTACACTTCTCCAGAGTGGCTGTTGGCAATTTACATCCCACCCATCAGCCTAGCAAGGCTCCCATTTCTCCATGGCCGGTCCTGCATTTCTGGTTTGGACACTGTTTTCCGCATGGCCCTTTTGCCCGCTGGGAAGCGAGACTTCTTTGGAGCGCTGATTGGCCTTTCCAGGTTGCTTGGTTGGCCAAAAAGGGCGTATGCGTTTTTTCCTGAATATATTCAGGAAAAAACGCATACGCCCTTTTTGGCCAAGGGCATCATTGTCCACGTTTTGCCTCTTTTCATGCGCTTTCAAGGCGATTCGAATCTACCTCCTGAAATCTGTTTCCTGCAATTCTGCCTTGCTTTCAAAGGCTCTTCGTTGCCTTCCCTTAATATATTTGTGGACGAGAGGTATCATTTAAAACTCTGCAGGTTTGTGAATTGCAGTGCCCCTGAGCTCCATTTTTCAACTCGCTTTTTTGGGAGCTGGCCGCAAAAGCGCAGGATTGCTTCAGGCCCTCTTCTGGTTCTGGGGGGCAGGCTGAGCTTGTGCTTAATTCTTCTTCCTGATGGGAAAATAGAGTGACCTGTGCCTGTCCCAACACCTAGAGCTAGTCTCTCATTGGTTCCCCCTCTTCCCGTTCATCCTCAGGACAAATTGCAACCTGTACGGAACAGGAGGTTAAAGGTGCTGATTCTCCAAGGAGGGAGATGGCTAGTAAATCGGCTGGAATGGCGAACCCGAGCAAAGGAGATGAGAAATGAGGTGCGTTTTAGAAACCTTTCCCGATCACACGGTGTACCATCTTCTGGGTTTCTCATGCCTGTTTTCGACGTAGGAAGATGCCCTTGAACCTGGAGATTTGGGACCCATGGGATGGGTACCATGCAGTATTACTTGAAAGGGTCTGCGTTGGCTCACCCAACCTCACCGAACCTCTCAGCCCCAAGAGTGTCCACCCTTATGTCTCAATCAGCTGTGGGTCTAGATATGGTCAATCCAGGTTGCATCACAGCCCCTGAACGAATTTTGTAAGAATTTCTCTCTCTTTCACTGTCTTTGTTTCACGGGTTTTGAAAAGTAATTTATTTTTATAATGGGGTTTAGCTGCTTTTCACGGCTGTGTTTATGCCGCTTTACACCCCCTTAACTCACTTACAGAGAGATATCAATACATAGGTTTGAAGATTCTTACTAGTCAGATATATTCTTGTGCGGTGAATAGGGGGTGTTGAGTCCACTTCACTGAAAAAGGAATAGGTCTTGTCTCTTACATATTGGGTTTATGGAACGGTATCGGAGCTAATTTGAAACCCTTGTTTTATGCATCACCCCACCTCACCTTTCCCGTTCAGGAGCCATAGTGTGTTTTCTAAACGTGTGACTCTGTTCTGTTTTGTAATTCAGTTCAAGTGTAGCGGTTTTTACATTCCCTCTCTAAGTGATATCTTAGGATAAGTGTCTTTTTCTGTGTGACTTATTTCACTTAGAATCGTCGTACCTAAATCCACTCATCGTGCTGCTACTAGCCTTATGACGTTGATTTCATGGCTGAGTGATATTCCATTGTACATGAGGACCACAACTTCTTTATCCATTTTTCTCTTTCCTAGGATATTTAAGGTGTAATGAAGTGGGGGTTCTTGTCCACAGAGCAGCCCTAAACTTTGGGGTGCCTGTGTCTTGCTGATTTTTAGTTTTCCCAATTTATACGGCCATGAGTGGAAGTGCCCTATGCTCTCCAAGCTGTGTTTTTTAGATGTTTCAGAACACACCCTACACTTCTCCAGAGTGGCTGTTGGCAATTTACATCCCACCCATCAGCCTAGCAAGGCTCCCATTTCTCCATGGCCGGTCCTGCATTTCTGGTTTGGACACTGTTTTCCGCATGGCCCTTTTGCCCGCTGGGAAGCGAGACTTCTTTGGAGCGCTGATTGGCCTTTCCAGGTTGCTTGGTTGGCCAAAAAGGGCGTATGCGTTTTTTCCTGAATATATTCAGGAAAAAACGCATACGCCCTTTTTGGCCAAGGGCATCATTGTCCACGTTTTGCCTCTTTTCATGCGCTTTCAAGGCGATTCGAATCTACCTCCTGAAATCTGTTTCCTGCAATTCTGCCTTGCTTTCAAAGGCTCTTCGTTGCCTTCCCTTAATATATTTGTGGACGAGAGGTATCATTTAAAACTCTGCAGGTTTGTGAATTGCAGTGCCCCTGAGCTCCATTTTTCAACTCGCTTTTTTGGGAGCTGGCCGCAAAAGCGCAGGATTGCTTCAGGCCCTCTTCTGGTTCTGGGGGGCAGGCTGAGCTTGTGCTTAATTCTTCTTCCTGATGGGAAAATAGAGTGACCTGTGCCTGTCCCAACACCTAGAGCTAGTCTCTCATTGGTTCCCCCTCTTCCCGTTCATCCTCAGGACAAATTGCAACCTGTACGGAACAGGAGGTTAAAGGTGCTGATTCTCCAAGGAGGGAG
The DNA here is from genome assembly GCF_949987535.1 of Balaenoptera acutorostrata. Classification (NCBI taxonomy): domain Eukaryota; kingdom Metazoa; phylum Chordata; class Mammalia; order Artiodactyla; family Balaenopteridae; genus Balaenoptera; species Balaenoptera acutorostrata. The sequence goes on from NW_026646168.1 coordinate 206,989, forward strand.
ATGGCTAGTAAATCGGCTGGAATGGCGAACCCGAGCAAAGGAGATGAGAAATGAGGTGCGTTTTAGAAACCTTTCCCGATCACACGGTGTACCATCTTCTGGGTTTCTCATGCCTGTTTTCGACGTAGGAAGATGCCCTTGAACCTGGAGATTTGGGACCCATGGGATGGGTACCATGCAGTATTACTTGAAAGGGTCTGCGTTGGCTCACCCAACCTCACCGAACCTCTCAGCCCCAAGAGTGTCCACCCTTATGTCTCAATCAGCTGTGGGTCTAGATATGGTCAATCCAGGTTGCATCACAGCCCCTGAACGAATTTTGTAAGAATTTCTCTCTCTTTCACTGTCTTTGTTTCACGGGTTTTGAAAAGTAATTTATTTTTATAATGGGGTTTAGCTGCTTTTCACGGCTGTGTTTATGCCGCTTTACACCCCCTTGACTCACTTACAGAGAGATATCAATACATAGGTTTGAAGATTCTTACTAGTCAGATATATTCTTGTGCGGTGAATAAGGGGTGTTGAGACCAGTTCACTGAAAAAGGAATAGGTCTTGTCCCTTACCTATTGGGTTTATGGAACGGTATCGGAGCTAATTTGAAACCCTTGTTTTATGCATCACCCCACCTCACCTTTCCCGTTCAGCAGCCATAGTGTGTTTCCTAAACGTGGGACTCTGTTCTGTTTTGCAATTCAGTTCAAGTGTAGCGGTTTTTACATTCCCTCTCTAAGTGATATCTTAGGATAAGTGTCTTTTTCTGCGTGACTTATTTCACTTAGAATCGTCGTACCTAAATCCACTCATCGTGCTGCTACTAGCCTTATGACGTTGATTTCATGGCTGAGTGATATTCCATTGTACATGAGGACCACAACTTCTTTATCCATTTTTCTCTTTCCTAGGATATTTAAGGTGTAATGAAGTGGGGGTTCTTGTCCACAGAGCAGCCCTAAACTTTGGGGTGCCTGTGTCTTGCTGATTTTTAGTTTTCCCAATTTATACGGCCATGAGTGGAAGTGCCCTATGCTCTCCAAGCTGTGTTTTTTAGATGTTTCAGAACACACCCTACACTTCTCCAGAGTGGCTGTTGGCAATTTACATCCCACCCATCAGCCTAGCAAGGCTCCCATTTCTCCATGGCCGGTCCTGCATTTCTGGTTTGGACACTGTTTTCCGCATGGCCCTTTTGCCCGCTGGGAAGCGAGACTTCTTTGGAGCGCTGATTGGCCTTTCCAGGTTGCTTGGTTGGCCAAAAAGGGCGTATGCGTTTTTTCCTGAATATATTCAGGAAAAAACGCATACGCCCTTTTTGGCCAAGGGCATCATTGTCCACGTTTTGCCTCTTTTCATGCGCTTTCAAGGCGATTCGAATCTACCTCCTGAAATCTGTTTCCTGCAATTCTGCCTTGCTTTCAAAGGCTCTTCGTTGCCTTCCCTTAATATATTTGTGGACGAGAGGTATCATTTAAAACTCTGCAGGTTTGTGAATTGCAGTGCCCCTGAGCTCCATTTTTCAACTCGCTTTTTTGGGAGCTGGCCGCAAAAGCGCAGGATTGCTTCAGGCCCTCTTCTGGTTCTGGGGGGCAGGCTGAGCTTGTGCTTAATTCTTCTTCCTGATGGGAAAATAGAGTGACCTGTGCCTGTCCCAACACCTAGAGCTAGTCTCTCATTGGTTCCCCCTCTTCCCGTTCATCCTCAGGACAAATTGCAACCTGTACGGAACAGGAGGTTAAAGGTGCTGATTCTCCAAGGAGGGAGATGGCTAGTAAATCGGCTGGAATGGCGAACCCGAGCAAAGGAGATGAGAAATGAGGTGCGTTTTAGAAACCTTTCCCGATCACACGGTGTACCATCTTCTGGGTTTCTCATGCCTGTTTTCGACGTAGGAAGATGCCCTTGAACCTGGAGATTTGGGACCCATGGGATGGGTACCATGCAGTATTACTTGAAAGGGTCTGCGTTGGCTCACCCAACCTCACCGAACCTCTCAGCCCCAAGAGTGTCCACCCTTATGTCTCAATCAGCTGTGGGTCTAGATATGGTCAATCCAGGTTGCATCACAGCCCCTGAACGAATTTTGTAAGAATTTCTCTCTCTTTCACTGTCTTTGTTTCACGGGTTTTGAAAAGTAATTTATTTTTATAATGGGGTTTAGCTGCTTTTCACGGCTGTGTTTATGCCGCTTTACACCCCCTTGACTCACTTACAGAGAGATATCAATACATAGGTTTGAAGATTCTTACTAGTCAGATATATTCTTGTGCGGTGAATAAGGGGTGTTGAGACCAGTTCACTGAAAAAGGAATAGGTCTTGTCCCTTACATATTGGGTTTATGGAACGGTATCGGAGCTAATTTGAAACCCTTGTTTTATGCATCACCCCACCTCACCTTTCCCGTTCAGCAGCCATAGTGTGTTTCCTAAACGTGGGACTCTGTTCTGTTTTGCAATTCAGTTCAAGTGTAGCGGTTTTTACATTCCCTCTCTAAGTGATATCTTAGGATAAGTGTCTTTTTCTGCGTGACTTATTTCACTTAGAATCGTCGTACCTAAATCCACTCATCGTGCTGCTACTAGCCTTATGACGTTGATTTCATGGCTGAGTGATATTCCATTGTACATGAGGACCACAACTTCTTTATCCATTTTTCTCTTTCCTAGGATATTTAAGGTGTAATGATGTGGGGGTTCTTGTCCACAGAGCAGCCCTAAACTTTGGGGTGCCTGTGTCTTGCTGATTTTTAGTTTTCCCAATTTATACGGCCATGAGTGGAAGTGCCCTATGCTCTCCAAGCTGTGTTTTTTAGATGTTTCAGAACACACCCTACACTTCTCCAGAGTGGCTGTTGGCAATTTACATCCCACCCATCAGCCTAGCAAGGCTCCCATTTCTCCATGGCCGGTCCTGCATTTCTGGTTTGGACACTGTTTTCCGCATGGCCCTTTTGCCCGCTGGGAAGCGAGACTTCTTTGGAGCGCTGATTGGCCTTTCCAGGTTGCTTGGTTGGCCAAAAAGGGCGTATGCGTTTTTTCCTGAATATATTCAGGAAAAAACGCATACGCCCTTTTTGGCCAAGGGCATCATTGTCCACGTTTTGCCTCTTTTCATGCGCTTTCAAGGCGATTCGAATCTACCTCCTGAAATCTGTTTCCTGCAATTCTGCCTTGCTTTCAAAGGCTCTTCGTTGCCTTCCCTTAATATATTTGTGGACGAGAGGTATCATTTAAAACTCTGCAGGTTTGTGAATTGCAGTGCCCCTGAGCTCCATTTTTCAACTCGCTTTTTTGGGAGCTGGCCGCAAAAGCGCAGGATTGCTTCAGGCCCTCTTCTGGTTCTGGGGGGCAGGCTGAGCTTGTGCTTAATTCTTCTTCCTGATGGGAAAATAGAGTGACCTGTGCCTGTCCCAACACCTAGAGCTAGTCTCTCATTGGTTCCCCCTCTTCCCGTTCATCCTCAGGACAAATTGCAACCTGTACGGAACAGGAGGTTAAAGGTGCTGATTCTCCAAGGAGGGAGATGGCTAGTAAATCGGCTGGAATGGCGAACCCGAGCAAAGGAGATGAGAAATGAGGTGCGTTTTAGAAACCTTTCCCGATCACACGGTGTACCATCTTCTGGGTTTCTCATGCCTGTTTTCGACGTAGGAAGATGCCCTTGAACCTGGAGATTTGGGACCCATGGGATGGGTACCATGCAGTATTACTTGAAAGGGTCTGCGTTGGCTCACCCAACCTCACCGAACCTCTCAGCCCCAAGAGTGTCCACCCTTATGTCTCAATCAGCTGTGGGTCTAGATATGGTCAATCCAGGTTGCATCACAGCCCCTGAACGAATTTTGTAAGAATTTCTCTCTCTTTCACTGTCTTTGTTTCACGGGTTTTGAAAAGTAATTTATTTTTATAATGGGGTTTAGCTGCTTTTCACGGCTGTGTTTATGCCGCTTTACACCCCCTTAACTCACTTACAGAGAGATATCAATACATAGGTTTGAAGATTCTTACTAGTCAGATATATTCTTGTGCGGTGAATAGGGGGTGTTGAGTCCACTTCACTGAAAAAGGAATAGGTCTTGTCTCTTACATATTGGGTTTATGGAACGGTATCGGAGCTAATTTGAAACCCTTGTTTTATGCATCACCCCACCTCACCTTTCCCGTTCAGCAGCCATAGTGTGTTTTCTAAACGTGTGACTCTGTTCTGTTTTGTAATTCAGTTCAAGTGTAGCGGTTTTTACATTCCCTCTCTAAGTGATATCTTAGGATAAGTGTCTTTTTCTGTGTGACTTATTTCACTTAGAATCGTCGTACCTAAATCCACTCATCGTGCTGCTACTAGCCTTATGACGTTGATTTCATGGCTGAGTGATATTCCATTGTACATGAGGACCACAACTTCTTTATCCATTTTTCTCTTTCCTAGGATATTTAAGGTGTAATGAAGTGGGGGTTCTTGTCCACAGAGCAGCCCTAAACTTTGGGGTGCCTGTGTCTTGCTGATTTTTAGTTTTCCCAATTTATACGGCCATGAGTGGAAGTGCCCTATGCTCTCCAAGCTGTGTTTTTTAGATGTTTCAGAACACACCCTACACTTCTCCAGAGTGGCTGTTGGCAATTTACATCCCACCCATCAGCCTAGCAAGGCTCCCATTTCTCCATGGCCGGTCCTGCATTTCTGGTTTGGACACTGTTTTCCGCATGGCCCTTTTGCCCGCTGGGAAGCGAGACTTCTTTGGAGCGCTGATTGGCCTTTCCAGGTTGCTTGGTTGGCCAAAAAGGGCGTATGCGTTTTTTCCTGAATATATTCAGGAAAAAACGCATACGCCCTTTTTGGCCAAGGGCATCATTGTCCACGTTTTGCCTCTTTTCATGCGCTTTCAAGGCGATTCGAATCTACCTCCTGAAATCTGTTTCCTGCAATTCTGCCTTGCTTTCAAAGGCTCTTCGTTGCCTTCCCTTAATATATTTGTGGACGAGAGGTATCATTTAAAACTCTGCAGGTTTGTGAATTGCAGTGCCCCTGAGCTCCATTTTTCAACTCGCTTTTTTGGGAGCTGGCCGCAAAAGCGCAGGATTGCTTCAGGCCCTCTTCTGGTTCTGGGGGGCAGGCTGAGCTTGTGCTTAATTCTTCTTCCTGATGGGAAAATAGAGTGACCTGTGCCTGTCCCAACACCTAGAGCTAGTCTCTCATTGGTTCCCCCTCTTCCCGTTCATCCTCAGGACAAATTGCAACCTGTACGGAACAGGAGGTTAAAGGTGCTGATTCTCCAAGGAGGGAGATGGCTAGTAAATCGGCTGGAATGGCGAACCCGAGCAAAGGAGATGAGAAATGAGGTGCGTTTTAGAAACCTTTCCCGATCACACGGTGTACCATCTTCTGGGTTTCTCATGCCTGTTTTCGACGTAGGAAGATGCCCTTGAACCTGGAGATTTGGGACCCATGGGATGGGTACCATGCAGTATTACTTGAAAGGGTCTGCGTTGGCTCACCCAACCTCACCGAACCTCTCAGCCCCAAGAGTGTCCACCCTTATGTCTCAATCAGCTGTGGGTCTAGATATGGTCAATCCAGGTTGCATCACAGCCCCTGAACGAATTTTGTAAGAATTTCTCTCTCTTTCACTGTCTTTGTTTCACGGGTTTTGAAAAGTAATTTATTTTTATAATGGGGTTTAGCTGCTTTTCACGGCTGTGTTTATGCCGCTTTACACCCCCTTGACTCACTTACAGAGAGATATCAATACATAGGTTTGAAGATTCTTACTAGTCAGATATATTCTTGTGCGGTGAATAAGGGTTGTTGAGTCCAGTTCACTGAAAAAGGAATAGGTCTTGTCCCTTACCTATTGGGTTTATGGAACGGTATCGGAGCTAATTTGAAACCCTTGTTTTATGCATCACCCCACCTCACCTTTCCCGTTCAGCAGCCATAGTGTGTTTCCTAAACGTGGGACTCTGTTCTGTTTTGCAATTCAGTTCAAGTGTAGCGGTTTTTACATTCCCTCTCTAAGTGATATCTTAGGATAAGTGTCTTTTTCTGCGTGACTTATTTCACTTAGAATCGTCGTACCTAAATCCACTCATCGTGCTGCTACTAGCCTTATGACGTTGATTTCATGGCTGAGTGATATTCCATTGTACATGAGGACCACAACTTCTTTATCCATTTTTCTCTTTCCTAGGATATTTAAGGTGTAATGAAGTGGGGGTTCTTGTCCACAGAGCAGCCCTAAACTTTGGGGTGCCTGTGTCTTGCTGATTTTTAGTTTTCCCAATTTATACGGCCATGAGTGGAAGTGCCCTATGCTCTCCAAGCTGTGTTTTTTAGATGTTTCAGAACACACCCTACACTTCTCCAGAGTGGCTGTTGGCAATTTACATCCCACCCATCAGCCTAGCAAGGCTCCCATTTCTCCATGGCCGGTCCTGCATTTCTGGTTTGGACACTGTTTTCCGCATGGCCCTTTTGCCCGCTGGGAAGCGAGACTTCTTTGGAGCGCTGATTGGCCTTTCCAGGTTGCTTGGTTGGCCAAAAAGGGCGTATGCGTTTTTTCCTGAATATATTCAGGAAAAAACGCATACGCCCTTTTTGGCCAAGGGCATCATTGTCCACGTTTTGCCTCTTTTCATGCGCTTTCAAGGCGATTCGAATCTACCTCCTGAAATCTGTTTCCTGCAATTCTGCCTTGCTTTCAAAGGCTCTTCGTTGCCTTCCCTTAATATATTTGTGGACGAGAGGTATCATTTAAAACTCTGCAGGTTTGTGAATTGCAGTGCCCCTGAGCTCCATTTTTCAACTCGCTTTTTTGGGAGCTGGCCGCAAAAGCGCAGGATTGCTTCAGGCCCTCTTCTGGTTCTGGGGGGCAGGCTGAGCTTGTGCTTAATTCTTCTTCCTGATGGGAAAATAGAGTGACCTGTGCCTGTCCCAACACCTAGAGCTAGTCTCTCATTGGTTCCCCCTCTTCCCGTTCATCCTCAGGACAAATTGCAACCTGTACGGAACAGGAGGTTAAAGGTGCTGATTCTCCAAGGAGGGAGATGGCTAGTAAATCGGCTGGAATGGCGAACCCGAGCAAAGGAGATGAGAAATGAGGTGCGTTTTAGAAACCTTTCCCGATCACACGGTGTACCATCTTCTGGGTTTCTCATGCCTGTTTTCGACGTAGGAAGATGCCCTTGAACCTGGAGATTTGGGACCCATGGGATGGGTACCATGCAGTATTACTTGAAAGGGTCTGCGTTGGCTCACCCAACCTCACCGAACCTCTCAGCCCCAAGAGTGTCCACCCTTATGTCTCAATCAGCTGTGGGTCTAGATATGGTCAATCCAGGTTGCATCACAGCCCCTGAACGAATTTTGTAAGAATTTCTCTCTCTTTCACTGTCTTTGTTTCACGGGTTTTGAAAAGTAATTTATTTTTATAATGGGGTTTAGCTGCTTTTCACGGCTGTGTTTATGCCGCTTTACACCCCCTTAACTCACTTACAGAGAGATATCAATACATAGGTTTGAAGATTCTTACTAGTCAGATATATTCTTGTGCGGTGAATAGGGGGTGTTGAGTCCACTTCACTGAAAAAGGAATAGGTCTTGTCTCTTACATATTGGGTTTATGGAACGGTATCGGAGCTAATTTGAAACCCTTGTTTTATGCATCACCCCACCTCACCTTTCCCGTTCAGCAGCCATAGTGTGTTTTCTAAACGTGTGACTCTGTTCTGTTTTGTAATTCAGTTCAAGTGTAGCGGTTTTTACATTCCCTCTCTAAGTGATATCTTAGGATAAGTGTCTTTTTCTGTGTGACTTATTTCACTTAGAATCGTCGTACCTAAATCCACTCATCGTGCTGCTACTAGCCTTATGACGTTGATTTCATGGCTGAGTGATATTCCATTGTACATGAGGACCACAACTTCTTTATCCATTTTTCTCTTTCCTAGGATATTTAAGGTGTAATGAAGTGGGGGTTCTTGTCCACAGAGCAGCCCTAAACTTTGGGGTGCCTGTGTCTTGCTGATTTTTAGTTTTCCCAATTTATACGGCCATGAGTGGAAGTGCCCTATGCTCTCCAAGCTGTGTTTTTTAGATGTTTCAGAACACACCCTACACTTCTCCAGAGTGGCTGTTGGCAATTTACATCCCACCCATCAGCCTAGCAAGGCTCCCATTTCTCCATGGCCGGTCCTGCATTTCTGGTTTGGACACTGTTTTCCGCATGGCCCTTTTGCCCGCTGGGAAGCGAGACTTCTTTGGAGCGCTGATTGGCCTTTCCAGGTTGCTTGGTTGGCCAAAAAGGGCGTATGCGTTTTTTCCTGAATATATTCAGGAAAAAACGCATACGCCCTTTTTGGCCAAGGGCATCATTGTCCACGTTTTGCCTCTTTTCATGCGCTTTCAAGGCGATTCGAATCTACCTCCTGAAATCTGTTTCCTGCAATTCTGCCTTGCTTTCAAAGGCTCTTCGTTGCCTTCCCTTAATATATTTGTGGACGAGAGGTATCATTTAAAACTCTGCAGGTTTGTGAATTGCAGTGCCCCTGAGCTCCATTTTTCAACTCGCTTTTTTGGGAGCTGGCCGCAAAAGCGCAGGATTGCTTCAGGCCCTCTTCTGGTTCTGGGGGGCAGGCTGAGCTTGTGCTTAATTCTTCTTCCTGATGGGAAAATAGAGTGACCTGTGCCTGTCCCAACACCTAGAGCTAGTCTCTCATTGGTTCCCCCTCTTCCCGTTCATCCTCAGGACAAATTGCAACCTGTACGGAACAGGAGGTTAAAGGTGCTGATTCTCCAAGGAGGGAGATGGCTAGTAAATCGGCTGGAATGGCGAACCCGAGCAAAGGAGATGAGAAATGAGGTGCGTTTTAGAAACCTTTCCCGATCACACGGTGTACCATCTTCTGGGTTTCTCATGCCTGTTTTCGACGTAGGAAGATGCCCTTGAACCTGGAGATTTGGGACCCATGGGATGGGTACCATGCAGTATTACTTGAAAGGGTCTGCGTTGGCTCACCCAACCTCACCGAACCTCTCAGCCCCAAGAGTGTCCACCCTTATGTCTCAATCAGCTGTGGGTCTAGATATGGTCAATCCAGGTTGCATCACAGCCCCTGAACGAATTTTGTAAGAATTTCTCTCTCTTTCACTGTCTTTGTTTCACGGGTTTTGAAAAGTAATTTATTTTTATAATGGGGTTTAGCTGCTTTTCACGGCTGTGTTTATGCCGCTTTACACCCCCTTAACTCACTTACAGAGAGATATCAATACATAGGTTTGAAGATTCTTACTAGTCAGATATATTCTTGTGCGGTGAATAGGGGGTGTTGAGTCCACTTCACTGAAAAAGGAATAGGTCTTGTCTCTTACATATTGGGTTTATGGAACGGTATCGGAGCTAATTTGAAACCCTTGTTTTATGCATCACCCCACCTCACCTTTCCCGTTCAGCAGCCATAGTGTGTTTTCTAAACGTGTGACTCTGTTCTGTTTTGTAATTCAGTTCAAGTGTAGCGGTTTTTACATTCCCTCTCTAAGTGATATCTTAGGATAAGTGTCTTTTTCTGTGTGACTTATTTCACTTAGAATCGTCGTACCTAAATCCACTCATCGTGCTGCTACTAGCCTTATGACGTTGATTTCATGGCTGAGTGATATTCCATTGTACATGAGGACCACAACTTCTTTATCCATTTTTCTCTTTCCTAGGATATTTAAGGTGTAATGAAGTGGGGGTTCTTGTCCACAGAGCAGCCCTAAACTTTGGGGTGCCTGTGTCTTGCTGATTTTTAGTTTTCCCAATTTATACGGCCATGAGTGGAAGTGCCCTATGCTCTCCAAGCTGTGTTTTTTAGATGTTTCAGAACACACCCTACACTTCTCCAGAGTGGCTGTTGGCAATTTACATCCCACCCATCAGCCTAGCAAGGCTCCCATTTCTCCATGGCCGGTCCTGCATTTCTGGTTTGGACACTGTTTTCCGCATGGCCCTTTTGCCCGCTGGGAAGCGAGACTTCTTTGGAGCGCTGATTGGCCTTTCCAGGTTGCTTGGTTGGCCAAAAAGGGCGTATGCGTTTTTTCCTGAATATATTCAGGAAAAAACGCATACGCCCTTTTTGGCCAAGGGCATCATTGTCCACGTTTTGCCTCTTTTCATGCGCTTTCAAGGCGATTCGAATCTACCTCCTGAAATCTGTTTCCTGCAATTCTGCCTTGCTTTCAAAGGCTCTTCGTTGCCTTCCCTTAATATATTTGTGGACGAGAGGTATCATTTAAAACTCTGCAGGTTTGTGAATTGCAGTGCCCCTGAGCTCCATTTTTCAACTCGCTTTTTTGGGAGCTGGCCGCAAAAGCGCAGGATTGCTTCAGGCCCTCTTCTGGTTCTGGGGGGCAGGCTGAGCTTGTGCTTAATTCTTCTTCCTGATGGGAAAATAGAGTGACCTGTGCCTGTCCCAACACCTAGAGCTAGTCTCTCATTGGTTCCCCCTCTTCCCGTTCATCCTCAGGACAAATTGCAACCTGTACGGAACAGGAGGTTAAAGGTGCTGATTCTCCAAGGAGGGAGATGGCTAGTAAATCGGCTGGAATGGCGAACCCGAGCAAAGGAGATGAGAAATGAGGTGCGTTTTAGAAACCTTTCCCGATCACACGGTGTACCATCTTCTGGGTTTCTCATGCCTGTTTTCGACGTAGGAAGATGCCCTTGAACCTGGAGATTTGGGACCCATGGGATGGGTACCATGCAGTATTACTTGAAAGGGTCTGCGTTGGCTCACCCAACCTCACCGAACCTCTCAGCCCCAAGAGTGTCCACCCTTATGTCTCAATCAGCTGTGGGTCTAGATATGGTCAATCCAGGTTGCATCACAGCCCCTGAACGAATTTTGTAAGAATTTCTCTCTCTTTCACTGTCTTTGTTTCACGGGTTTTGAAAAGTAATTTATTTTTATAATGGGGTTTAGCTGCTTTTCACGGCTGTGTTTATGCCGCTTTACACCCCCTTAACTCACTTACAGAGAGATATCAATACATAGGTTTGAAGATTCTTACTAGTCAGATATATTCTTGTGCGGTGAATAGGGGGTGTTGAGTCCAGTTCACTGAAAAAGGAATAGGTCTTGTCTCTTACATATTGGGTTTATGGAACGGTATCGGAGCTAATTTGAAACCCTTGTTTTATGCATCACCCCACCTCACCTTTCCCGTTCAGCAGCCATAGTGTGTTTTCTAAACGTGTGACTCTGTTCTGTTTTGTAATTCAGTTCAAGTGTAGCGGTTTTTACATTCCCTCTCTAAGTGATATCTTAGGATAAGTGTCTTTTTCTGTGTGACTTATTTCACTTAGAATCGTCGTACCTAAATCCACTCATCGTGCTGCTACTAGCCTTATGACGTTGATTTCATGGCTGAGTGATATTCCATTGTACATGAGGACCACAACTTCTTTATCCATTTTTCTCTTTCCTAGGATATTTAAGGTGTAATGAAGTGGGGGTTCTTGTCCACAGAGCAGCCCTAAACTTTGGGGTGCCTGTGTCTTGCTGATTTTTAGTTTTCCCAATTTATACGGCCATGAGTGGAAGTGCCCTATGCTCTCCAAGCTGTGTTTTTTAGATGTTTCAGAACACACCCTACACTTCTCCAGAGTGGCTGTTGGCAATTTACATCCCACCCATCAGCCTAGCAAGGCTCCCATTTCTCCATGGCCGGTCCTGCATTTCTGGTTTGGACACTGTTTTCCGCATGGCCCTTTTGCCCGCTGGGAAGCGAGACTTCTTTGGAGCGCTGATTGGCCTTTCCAGGTTGCTTGGTTGGCCAAAAAGGGCGTATGCGTTTTTTCCTGAATATATTCAGGAAAAAACGCATACGCCCTTTTTGGCCAAGGGCATCATTGTCCACGTTTTGCCTCTTTTCATGCGCTTTCAAGGCGATTCGAATCTACCTCCTGAAATCTATTTCCTGCAATTCTGCCTTGCTTTCAAAGGCTCTTCGTTGCCTTCCCTTAATATATTTGTGGACGAGAGGTATCATTTAAAACTCTGCAGGTTTGTGAATTGCAGTGCCCCTGAGCTCCATTTTTCAACTCGCTTTTTTGGGAGCTGGCCGCAAAAGCGCAGGATTGCTTCAGGCCCTCTTCTGGTTCTGGGGGGCAGGCTGAGCTTGTGCTTAATTCTTCTTCCTGATGGGAAAATAGAGTGACCTGTGCCTGTCCCAACACCTAGAGCTAGTCTCTCATTGGTTCCCCCTCTTCCCGTTCATCCTCAGGACAAATTGCAACCTGTACGGAACAGGAGGTTAAAGGTGCTGATTCTCCAAGGAGGGAGATGGCTAGTAAATCGGCTGGAATGGCGAACCCGAGCAAAGGAGATGAGAAATGAGGTGCGTTTTAGAAACCTTTCCCGATCACACGGTGTACCATCTTCTGGGTTTCTCATGCCTGTTTTCGACGTAGGAAGATGCCCTTGAACCTGGAGATTTGGGACCCATGGGATGGGTACCATGCAGTATTACTTGAAAGGGTCTGCGTTGGCTCACCCAACCTCACCGAACCTCTCAGCCCCAAGAGTGTCCACCCTTATGTCTCAATCAGCTGTGGGTCTAGATATGGTCAATCCAGGTTGCATCACAGCCCCTGAACGAATTTTGTAAGAATTTCTCTCTCTTTCACTGTCTTTGTTTCACGGGTTTTGAAAAGTAATTTATTTTTATAATGGGGTTTAGCTGCTTTTCACGGCTGTGTTTATGCCGCTTTACACCCCCTTAACTCACTTACAGAGAGATATCAATACATAGGTTTGAAGATTCTTACTAGTCAGATATATTCTTGTGCGGTGAATAGGGGGTGTTGAGTCCACTTCACTGAAAAAGGAATAGGTCTTGTCTCTTACATATTGGGTTTATGGAACGGTATCGGAGCTAATTTGAAACCCTTGTTTTATGCATCACCCCACCTCACCTTTCCCGTTCAGCAGCCATAGTGTGTTTTCTAAACGTGTGACTCTGTTCTGTTTTGTAATTCAGTTCAAGTGTAGCGGTTTTTACATTCCCTCTCTAAGTGATATCTTAGGATAAGTGTCTTTTTCTGTGTGACTTATTTCACTTAGAATCGTCGTACCTAAATCCACTCATCGTGCTGCTACTAGCCTTATGACGTTGATTTCATGGCTGAGTGATATTCCATTGTACATGAGGACCACAACTTCTTTATCCATTTTTCTCTTTCCTAGGATATTTAAGGTGTAATGAAGTGGGGGTTCTTGTCCACAGAGCAGCCCTAAACTTTGGGGTGCCTGTGTCTTGCTGATTTTTAGTTTTCCCAATTTATACGGCCATGAGTGGAAGTGCCCTATGCTCTCCAAGCTGTGTTTTTTAGATGTTTCAGAACACACCCTACACTTCTCCAGAGTGGCTGTTGGCAATTTACATCCCACCCATCAGCCTAGCAAGGCTCCCATTTCTCCATGGCCGGTCCTGCATTTCTGGTTTGGACACTGTTTTCCGCATGGCCCTTTTGCCCGCTGGGAAGCGAGACTTCTTTGGAGCGCTGATTGGCCTTTCCAGGTTGCTTGGTTGGCCAAAAAGGGCGTATGCGTTTTTTCCTGAATATATTCAGGAAAAAACGCATACGCCCTTTTTGGCCAAGGGCATCATTGTCCACGTTTTGCCTCTTTTCATGCGCTTTCAAGGCGATTCGAATCTACCTCCTGAAATCTGTTTCCTGCAATTCTGCCTTGCTTTCAAAGGCTCTTCGTTGCCTTCCCTTAATATATTTGTGGACGAGAGGTATCATTTAAAACTCTGCAGGTTTGTGAATTGCAGTGCCCCTGAGCTCCATTTTTCAACTCGCTTTTTTGGGAGCTGGCCGCAAAAGCGCAGGATTGCTTCAGGCCCTCTTCTGGTTCTGGGGGGCAGGCTGAGCTTGTGCTTAATTCTTCTTCCTGATGGGAAAATAGAGTGACCTGTGCCTGTCCCAACACCTAGAGCTAGTCTCTCATTGGTTCCCCCTCTTCCCGTTCATCCTCAGGACAAATTGCAACCTGTACGGAAGAGGAGGTTAAAGGTGCTGATTCTCCAAGGAGGGAGATGGCTAGTAAATCGGCTGGAATGGCGAACCCGAGCAAAGGAGATGAGAAATGAGGTGCGTTTTAGAAACCTTTCCCGATCACACGGTGTACCATCTTCTGGGTTTCTCATGCCTGTTTTCGACGTAGGAAGATGCCCTTGAACCTGGAGATTTGGGACCCATGGGATGGGTACCATGCAGTATTACTTGAAAGGGTCTGCGTTGGCTCACCCAACCTCACCGAACCTCTCAGCCCCAAGAGTGTCCACCCTTATGTCTCAATCAGCTGTGGGTCTAGATATGGTCAATCCAGGTTGCATCACAGCCCCTGAACGAATTTTGTAAGAATTTCTCTCTCTTTCACTGTCTTTGTTTCACGGGTTTTGAAAAGTAATTTATTTTTATAATGGGGTTTAGCTGCTTTTCACGGCTGTGTTTATGCCGCTTTACACCCCCTTAACTCACTTACAGAGAGATATCAATACATAGGTTTGAAGATTCTTACTAGTCAGATATATTCTTGTGCGGTGAATAGGGGGTGTTGAGTCCACTTCACTGAAAAAGGAATAGGTCTTGTCTCTTACATATTGGGTTTATGGAACGGTATCGGAGCTAATTTGAAACCCTTGTTTTATGCATCACCCCACCTCACCTTTCCCGTTCAGGAGCCATAGTGTGTTTTCTAAACGTGTGACTCTGTTCTGTTTTGTAATTCAGTTCAAGTGTAGCGGTTTTTACATTCCCTCTCTAAGTGATATCTTAGGATAAGTGTCTTTTTCTGCGTGACTTATTTCACTTAGAATCGTCGTACCTAAATCCACTCATCGTGCTGCTACTAGCCTTATGACGTTGATTTCATGGCTGAGTGATATTCCATTGTACATGAGGACCACAACTTCTTTATCCATTTTTCTCTTTCCTAGGATATTTAAGGTGTAATGAAGTGGGGGTTCTTGTCCACAGAGCAGCCCTAAACTTTGGGGTGCCTGTGTCTTGCTGATTTTTAGTTTTCCCAATTTATACGGCCATGAGTGGAAGTGCCCTATGCTCTCCAAGCTGTGTTTTTTAGATGTTTCAGAACACACCCTACACTTCTCCAGAGTGGCTGTTGGCAATTTACATCCCACCCATCAGCCTAGCAAGGCTCCCATTTCTCCATGGCCGGTCCTGCATTTCTGGTTTGGACACTGTTTTCCGCATGGCCCTTTTGCCCGCTGGGAAGCGAGACTTCTTTGGAGCGCTGATTGGCCTTTCCAGGTTGCTTGGTTGGCCAAAAAGGGCGTATGCGTTTTTTCCTGAATATATTCAGGAAAAAACGCATACGCCCTTTTTGGCCAAGGGCATCATTGTCCACGTTTTGCCTCTTTTCATGCGCTTTCAAGGCGATTCGAATCTACCTCCTGAAATCTGTTTCCTGCAATTCTGCCTTGCTTTCAAAGGCTCTTCGTTGCCTTCCCTTAATATATTTGTGGACGAGAGGTATCATTTAAAACTCTGCAGGTTTGTGAATTGCAGTGCCCCTGAGCTCCATTTTTCAACTCGCTTTTTTGGGAGCTGGCCGCAAAAGCGCAGGATTGCTTCAGGCCCTCTTCTGGTTCTGGGGGGCAGGCTGAGCTTGTGCTTAATTCTTCTTCCTGATGGGAAAATAGAGTGACCTGTGCCTGTCCCAACACCTAGAGCTAGTCTCTCATTGGTTCCCCCTCTTCCCGTTCATCCTCAGGACAAATTGCAACCTGTACGGAACAGGAGGTTAAAGGTGCTGATTCTCCAAGGAGGGAGATGGCTAGTAAATCGGCTGGAATGGCGAACCCGAGCAAAGGAGATGAGAAATGAGGTGCGTTTTAGAAACCTTTCCCGATCACACGGTGTACCATCTTCTGGGTTTCTCATGCCTGTTTTCGACGTAGGAAGATGCCCTTGAACCTGGAGATTTGGGACCCATGGGATGGGTACCATGCAGTATTACTTGAAAGGGTCTGCGTTGGCTCACCCAACCTCACCGAACCTCTCAGCCCCAAGAGTGTCCACCCTTATGTCTCAATCAGCTGTGGGTCTAGATATGGTCAATCCAGGTTGCATCACAGCCCCTGAACGAATTTTGTAAGAATTTCTCTCTCTTTCACTGTCTTTGTTTCACGGGTTTTGAAAAGTAATTTATTTTTATAATGGGGTTTAGCTGCTTTTCACGGCTGTGTTTATGCCGCTTTACACCCCCTTAACTCACTTACAGAGAGATATCAATACATAGGTTTGAAGATTCTTACTAGTCAGATATATTCTTGTGCGGTGAATAGGGGGTGTTGAGTCCACTTCACTGAAAAAGGAATAGGTCTTGTCTCTTACATATTGGGTTTATGGAACGGTATCGGAGCTAATTTGAAACCCTTGTTTTATGCATCACCCCACCTCACCTTTCCCGTTCAGCAGCCATAGTGTGTTTTCTAAACGTGTGACTCTGTTCTGTTTTGTAATTCAGTTCAAGTGTAGCGGTTTTTACATTCCCTCTCTAAGTGATATCTTAGGATAAGTGTCTTTTTCTGTGTGACTTATTTCACTTAGAATCGTCGTACCTAAATCCACTCATCGTGCTGCTACTAGCCTTATGACGTTGATTTCATGGCTGAGTGATATTCCATTGTACATGAGGACCACAACTTCTTTATCCATTTTTCTCTTTCCTAGGATATTTAAGGTGTAATGAAGTGGGGGTTCTTGTCCACAGAGCAGCCCTAAACTTTGGGGTGCCTGTGTCTTGCTGATTTTTAGTTTTCCCAATTTATACGGCCATGAGTGGAAGTGCCCTATGCTCTCCAAGCTGTGTTTTTTAGATGTTTCAGAACACACCCTACACTTCTCCAGAGTGGCTGTTGGCAATTTACATCCCACCCATCAGCCTAGCAAGGCTCCCATTTCTCCATGGCCGGTCCTGCATTTCTGGTTTGGACACTGTTTTCCGCATGGCCCTTTTGCCCGCTGGGAAGCGAGACTTCTTTGGAGCGCTGATTGGCCTTTCCAGGTTGCTTGGTTGGCCAAAAAGGGCGTATGCGTTTTTTCCTGAATATATTCAGGAAAAAACGCATACGCCCTTTTTGGCCAAGGGCATCATTGTCCACGTTTTGCCTCTTTTCATGCGCTTTCAAGGCGATTCGAATCTACCTCCTGAAATCTGTTTCCTGCAATTCTGCCTTGCTTTCAAAGGCTCTTCGTTGCCTTCCCTTAATATATTTGTGGACGAGAGGTATCATTTAAAACTCTGCAGGTTTGTGAATTGCAGTGCCCCTGAGCTCCATTTTTCAACTCGCTTTTTTGGGAGCTGGCCGCAAAAGCGCAGGATTGCTTCAGGCCCTCTTCTGGTTCTGGGGGGCAGGCTGAGCTTGTGCTTAATTCTTCTTCCTGATGGGAAAATAGAGTGACCTGTGCCTGTCCCAACACCTAGAGCTAGTCTCTCATTGGTTCCCCCTCTTCCCGTTCATCCTCAGGACAAATTGCAACCTGTACGGAACAGGAGGTTAAAGGTGCTGATTCTCCAAGGAGGGAGATGGCTAGTAAATCGGCTGGAATGGCGAACCCGAGCAAAGGAGATGAGAAATGAGGTGCGTTTTAGAAACCTTTCCCGATCACACGGTGTACCATCTTCTGGGTTTCTCATGCCTGTTTTCGACGTAGGAAGATGCCCTTGAACCTGGAGATTTGGGACCCATGGGATGGGTACCATGCAGTATTACTTGAAAGGGTCTGCGTTGGCTCACCCAACCTCACCGAACCTCTCAGCCCCAAGAGTGTCCACCCTTATGTCTCAATCAGCTGTGGGTCTAGATATGGTCAATCCAGGTTGCATCACAGCCCCTGAACGAATTTTGTAAGAATTTCTCTCTCTTTCACTGTCTTTGTTTCACGGGTTTTGAAAAGTAATTTATTTTTATAATGGGGTTTAGCTGCTTTTCACGGCTGTGTTTATGCCGCTTTACACCCCCTTAACTCACTTACAGAGAGATATCAATACATAGGTTTGAAGATTCTTACTAGTCAGATATATTCTTGTGCGGTGAATAGGGGGTGTTGAGTCCAGTTCACTGAAAAAGGAATAGGTCTTGTCTCTTACATATTGGGTTTATGGAACGGTATCGGAGCTAATTTGAAACCCTTGTTTTATGCATCACCCCACCTCACCTTTCCCGTTCAGCAGCCATAGTGTGTTTTCTAAACGTGTGACTCTGTTCTGTTTTGTAATTCAGTTCAAGTGTAGCGGTTTTTACATTCCCTCTCTAAGTGATATCTTAGGATAAGTGTCTTTTTCTGTGTGACTTATTTCACTTAGAATCGTCGTACCTAAATCCACTCATCGTGCTGCTACTAGCCTTATGACGTTGATTTCATGGCTGAGTGATATTCCATTGTACATGAGGACCACAACTTCTTTATCCATTTTTCTCTTTCCTAGGATATTTAAGGTGTAATGAAGTGGGGGTTCTTGTCCACAGAGCAGCCCTAAACTTTGGGGTGCCTGTGTCTTGCTGATTTTTAGTTTTCCCAATTTATACGGCCATGAGTGGAAGTGCCCTATGCTCTCCAAGCTGTGTTTTTTAGATGTTTCAGAACACACCCTACACTTCTCCAGAGTGGCTGTTGGCAATTTACATCCCACCCATCAGCCTAGCAAGGCTCCCATTTCTCCATGGCCGGTCCTGCATTTCTGGTTTGGACACTGTTTTCCGCATGGCCCTTTTGCCCGCTGGGAAGCGAGACTTCTTTGGAGCGCTGATTGGCCTTTCCAGGTTGCTTGGTTGGCCAAAAAGGGCGTATGCGTTTTTTCCTGAATATATTCAGGAAAAAACGCATACGCCCTTTTTGGCCAAGGGCATCATTGTCCACGTTTTGCCTCTTTTCATGCGCTTTCAAGGCGATTCGAATCTACCTCCTGAAATCTATTTCCTGCAATTCTGCCTTGCTTTCAAAGGCTCTTCGTTGCCTTCCCTTAATATATTTGTGGACGAGAGGTATCATTTAAAACTCTGCAGGTTTGTGAATTGCAGTGCCCCTGAGCTCCATTTTTCAACTCGCTTTTTTGGGAGCTGGCCGCAAAAGCGCAGGATTGCTTCAGGCCCTCTTCTGGTTCTGGGGGGCAGGCTGAGCTTGTGCTTAATTCTTCTTCCTGATGGGAAAATAGAGTGACCTGTGCCTGTCCCAACACCTAGAGCTAGTCTCTCATTGGTTCCCCCTCTTCCCGTTCATCCTCAGGACAAATTGCAACCTGTACGGAACAGGAGGTTAAAGGTGCTGATTCTCCAAGGAGGGAGATGGCTAGTAAATCGGCTGGAATGGCGAACCCGAGCAAAGGAGATGAGAAATGAGGTGCGTTTTAGAAACCTTTCCCGATCACACGGTGTACCATCTTCTGGGTTTCTCATGCCTGTTTTCGACGTAGGAAGATGCCCTTGAACCTGGAGATTTGGGACCCATGGGATGGGTACCATGCAGTATTACTTGAAAGGGTCTGCGTTGGCTCACCCAACCTCACCGAACCTCTCAGCCCCAAGAGTGTCCACCCTTATGTCTCAATCAGCTGTGGGTCTAGATATGGTCAATCCAGGTTGCATCACAGCCCCTGAACGAATTTTGTAAGAATTTCTCTCTCTTTCACTGTCTTTGTTTCACGGGTTTTGAAAAGTAATTTATTTTTATAATGGGGTTTAGCTGCTTTTCACGGCTGTGTTTATGCCGCTTTACACCCCCTTAACTCACTTACAGAGAGATATCAATACATAGGTTTGAAGATTCTTACTAGTCAGATATATTCTTGTGCGGTGAATAGGGGGTGTTGAGTCCACTTCACTGAAAAAGGAATAGGTCTTGTCTCTTACATATTGGGTTTATGGAACGGTATCGGAGCTAATTTGAAACCCTTGTTTTATGCATCACCCCACCTCACCTTTCCCGTTCAGCAGCCATAGTGTGTTTTCTAAACGTGTGACTCTGTTCTGTTTTGTAATTCAGTTCAAGTGTAGCGGTTTTTACATTCCCTCTCTAAGTGATATCTTAGGATAAGTGTCTTTTTCTGTGTGACTTATTTCACTTAGAATCGTCGTACCTAAATCCACTCATCGTGCTGCTACTAGCCTTTTGACGTTGATTTCATGGCTGAGTGATATTCCATTGTACATGAGGACCACAACTTCTTTATCCATTTTTCTCTTTCCTAGGATATTTAAGGTGTAATGAAGTGGGGGTTCTTGTCCACAGAGCAGCCCTAAACTTTGGGGTGCCTGTGTCTTGCTGATTTTTAGTTTTCCCAATTTATACGGCCATGAGTGGAAGTGCCCTATGCTCTCCAAGCTGTGTTTTTTAGATGTTTCAGAACACACCCTACACTTCTCCAGAGTGGCTGTTGGCAATTTACATCCCACCCATCAGCCTAGCAAGGCTCCCATTTCTCCATGGCCGGTCCTGCATTTCTGGTTTGGACACTGTTTTCCGCATGGCCCTTTTGCCCGCTGGGAAGCGAGACTTCTTTGGAGCGCTGATTGGCCTTTCCAGGTTGCTTGGTTGGCCAAAAAGGGCGTATGCGTTTTTTCCTGAATATATTCAGGAAAAAACGCATACGCCCTTTTTGGCCAAGGGCATCATTGTCCACGTTTTGCCTCTTTTCATGCGCTTTCAAGGCGATTCGAATCTACCTCCTGAAATCTGTTTCCTGCAATTCTGCCTTGCTTTCAAAGGCTCTTCGTTGCCTTCCCTTA
>NW_026646169.1:0-18625 GCF_949987535.1 Balaenoptera acutorostrata
AACCCATACCCTACGCCCTACCCGAACCCCTCCCCGAACCCGTACCCTAAGCCGTACCCTAACCCTAACCCTAACCCTAACCCTAACCCTAAGCTACCCTTGACGGCTTCTGCCTCCAATAGATTTCCTAAGCACTAGTGTTTTAAGGAACAGGTGAAAAAGAGAATCCTAATGTGATTTCTTGATAATGGGTGTGTTCCTTATCTTCTCCTAGTGTCTAAACTCTTCTCCATGGCTGGACCCCCAAATAATATTCCTTTACGTGCTAAGGGGTATCTAGAGAGTGGGATAGGTTTAATAACTAACCTCACCCTATCGCGTACCCTAACCGTAACCCCTACCCTAACACTAACGCGTACCCTAATCCTAACCCGTACCCTAAACCGAGCCCTAACCCTAACACTAACCCTAACCCTAACCCTAACCCTAAACGTAACCCTAACCCATACCCTACGCCCTACCCGAACCCCTCCCCGAACCCGTACCCTAAGCCGTACCCTAACCCTCACCCTAACCCTAACCCTAACCCTAAGCTACCCTTGACGGCTTCTGCCTCCAATAGATTTCCTAAGCACTAGTGTTTTAAGGAACAGGTGAAAAAGAGAATCCTAATGTGATTTCTTGATAATGGGTGTATTCCTTATCTTCTCCTCGTGTCTAAACTCTTCTCCATGGCTGGACCCCCAAATAATATACCTTTACGTGCTAAGGGGTATCTAGAGAGTGTGATAGGTTTAATAACTACCCCCACCCTAACGCGTACCCTAACCCTAACCCCTACCCTAACCCTAACGCGTACCCTAATCCTAACCCATACCCTAAACCGAGCCCTAACCCTAACACTAGCCCTAACCCTATACCTAACCCATACCCTACGCCCTACCCGAACCCGTACCCTAAGCCATACCCTAACCCTCACCCTAACCCTAACCCTAACCCTAAGCTACCCTTGATTGCTTCTGCCACCAATAGATTTCCTAAGCACTAGTGTTTTAAGGAACAGGTTAAAAAGAGAATCCTAATGTGATTTCGTGATAATGGGTGTGTTCCTTATCTTCTCCTAGTGTCTAAACTCTTCAACATGGCTGGACCCCCAATAATATTCCTGTACGTGCTAAGGGGTATCTAGAGAGTGGGATAGGTTTAATAACTACCCTTACCCTAACGCGTACACTAACCCTAACCCCTACCCTAACCCTAACGCGTACCCTAATCCTAACCCGTACCCTAAACCGAGCCCTAACCCTAACAATAACCCTAACCCTAACCCTAACCCTAAACGTAACCCTAACCCATACCCTACGCCCTACCCGAACCCCTCCCCGAACCCGTACCCTAAGCTGTACCCTAACCCTCACCCTAACCCTAACCCTAACCCTAAGCTACCCTTGACGGCTTCTGCCTCCAATAGATTTCCTAAGCACTAGTGTTTTAAGGAACAGGTTAAAAAGAGAATCCTAATGTGATTTCGTGATAATGGGTGTGTTCCTTATCTTCTCCTCGTGTCTAAACTCTTCTCCATGGCTGGACCCCCAAATAATATTCCTTTACGTGCTAAGGGGTATCTAGAGAGTGGGATAGGTTTAATAACTACTCCCACCCTAACGCGTACCCTAACCCTAACCCCTACCCTAACCCTAACGCGTACCCTAATCCTAACCCGTACCCTAAACCGAGCCCTAAACCTAACACTAACCCTAACCCTAACCCTAACCCATACCCTACACCCTACCCGAACCCCTCCCCGAACCCGTACCCTAAGCCATACCCTAACCCTCACCCTAACCCTAACCCTAACCCTAAGCTACCCTTGACTGCTTCTGCCTCCAATAGATTTCCTAAGCACTAGTGTTTTAAGGAACAGGTTAAAAAGAGAATCCTAATGTGATTTCGTGATAATGGGTGTGTTCCTTATCTTCTCCTAGTGTCTAAACTCTTCTCCATGGCTGGACCCCCAATAATATTCCTGTACGTGCTAAGGGGTATCTAGAGAGTGGGATAGGTTTAATAACTACCCTCACCCGAACGCGTACACTAACCCTAACCCCTACCCTAACACTAACGCGTACCCTAATCCTAACCTGTACCCTAAACCGAGCCCTAACCCTAACACTAGCCCTAACCCTAACCCTAACCCATACCCTACGCCCTACCCGAACCGCTCCCCGAACCCGTACCCTAAGCCGTACCCTAACCCTCACCCTAACCCTAACACTAACCTTAAGCTACCCTTGACTGATTCTGCCTCCAATAGATTTCCTAAGCACTAGTGTTTTAAGGAACAGGTTAAAAAGAGAATCCTAATGTGATTTCTTGATAATGGGTGTGTTCCTTATCTTCTCCTAGTGTCTAAACTCTTCTCCATGGCTGGACCCCCAAATAATATTCCTTTACGTGCTAAGGGGTATCTAGAGAGTGGAATAGGTTTAATAACTAACCTCACCCTATCGCGTACCCTAACCCTAACCCCTACCCTAACACTAACGCGTACCCTAATCCTAACCCGTACCCTAAACCGAGCCCTAACCCTAACACTAACCCTAACCCTAACCCTAACCCATACCCTACGCCCTACCCGAACCCCTCCCCGAACCCGTACCCTAAGCCATACCCTAACCCTCACCCTAACCCTAACCCTAACCCTAAGCTACCCTTGACTGCTTCTGCCTCCAATAGATTTCCTAAGCACTAGTGTTTTAAGGAACAGGTGAAAAAGAGAATCCTAATGTGATTTCTTGATAATGGGTGTATTCCTTATCTTCTCCTCGTGTCTAAACTCTTCTCCATGGCTGGACCCCCAAATAATATACCTTTACGTGCTAAGGGGTATCTAGAGAGTGTGATAGGTTTAATAACTACCCCCACCATAACGCGTACCCTAACCCTAACCCCTACCCTAACCCTAATGTGTACCCTAATCCTAACCCATACCCTAAACCGAGCCCTAACATTAACACTAGCCCTAACCCTAACACATACCCT
The DNA here is from genome assembly GCF_949987535.1 of Balaenoptera acutorostrata. Taxonomy (NCBI): domain Eukaryota; kingdom Metazoa; phylum Chordata; class Mammalia; order Artiodactyla; family Balaenopteridae; genus Balaenoptera; species Balaenoptera acutorostrata. The sequence goes on from NW_026646169.1 coordinate 2,983, forward strand.
ACGCCCTACCCGAACCCCTCCCCGAACCCGTACCCTAAGCCGTACCCTAACCCTCACCCTAACCCTAACCCTAACCCTAAGCTACCCTTGATTGCTTCTGCCACCAATAGATTTCCTAAGCACTAGTGTTTTAAGGAACAGGTTAAAAAGAGAATCCTAATGTGATTTCTTGATAATGGGTGTGTTCCTTATCTTCTCCTAGTGTCTAAACTCTTCTCCATGGCTGGACCCCCAATAATATTTCTGTACGTGCTAAGGGGTATCTAGAGAGTGGGATAGGTTTAATAACTAACCTCACCCTATCGCGTACCCTAACCCTAACCCCTACCCTAACACTAACGCGTACCCTAATCCTAACCCGTACCCTAAACCGAGCCCTAACCCTAACAATAACCCTAACCCTAACCCTAACCCTAAACGTAACCCTAACCCATACCCTACGCCCTACCCGAACCCCTCCCCGAACCCGTACCCTAAGCCGTACCCTAACCCTCACCCTAACCCTAACCCTAACCCTAAGCTACCCTTGACGGCTTCTGCCTCCAATAGATTTCCTAAGCACTAGTGTTTTAAGGAACAGGTGAAAAAGAGAATCCTAATGTGATTTCTTGATAATGGGTGTGTTCCTTATCTTCTCCTAGTGTCTAAACTCTTCTCCATGGCTGGACCCCCAAATAATATTCCTTTACGTGCTAAGGGGTATCTAGAGAGTGGGATAGGTTTAATAACTAACCTCACCCTATCGCGTACCCTAACCGTAACCCCTACCCTAACACTAACGCGTACCCTAATCCTAACCCGTACCCTAAACCGAGCCCTAACCCTAACACTAACCCTAACCCTAACCCTAACCCTAAACGTAACCCTAACCCATACCCTACGCCCTACCCGAACCCCTCCCCGAACCCGTACCCTAAGCCGTACCCTAACCCTCACCCTAACCCTAACCCTAACCCTAAGCTACCCTTGACGGCTTCTGCCTCCAATAGATTTCCTAAGCACTAGTGTTTTAAGGAACAGGTGAAAAAGAGAATCCTAATGTGATTTCTTGATAATGGGTGTATTCCTTATCTTCTCCTCGTGTCTAAACTCTTCTCCATGGCTGGACCCCCAAATAATATACCTTTACGTGCTAAGGGGTATCTAGAGAGTGTGATAGGTTTAATAACTACCCCCACCCTAACACGTACCCTAACCCTAACCCCTACCCTAACCCTAACGCGTACCCTAATCCTAACCCATACCCTAAACCGAGCCCTAACCCTAACACTAGCCCTAACCCTATACCTAACCCATACCCTACGCCCTACCCGAACCCGTACCCTAAGCCATACCCTAACCCTCACCCTAACCCTAACCCTAACCCTAAGCTACCCTTGATTGCTTCTGCCACCAATAGATTTCCTAAGCACTAGTGTTTTAAGGAACAGGTTAAAAAGAGAATCCTAATGTGATTTCGTGATAATGGGTGTGTTCCTTATCTTCTCCTAGTGTCTAAACTCTTCAACATGGCTGGACCCCCAATAATATTCCTGTACGTGCTAAGGGGTATCTAGAGAGTGGGATAGGTTTAATAACTACCCTTACCCTAACGCGTACACTAACCCTAACCCCTACCCTAAACCTAACGCGTACCCTAATCCTAACCCGTACCCTAAACCGAGCCCTAACCCTAACAATAACCCTAACCCTAACCCTAACCCTAAACGTAACCCTAACCCATACCCTACGCCCTACCCGAACCCCTCCCCGAACCCGTACCCTAAGCCGTACCCTAACCCTCACCCTAACCCTAACCCTAACCCTAAGCTACCCTTGACGGCTTCTGCCTCCAATAGATTTCCTAAGCACTAGTGTTTTAAGGAACAGGTTAAAAAGAGAATCCTAATGTGATTTCTTGATAATGGGTGTGTTCCTTATCTTCTCCTTGTGTCTAAACTCTTCTCCATGGCTGGACCCCCAAATAATATTCCTTTACGTGCTAAGGGGTATCTAGAGAGTGGGATAGGTTTAATAACTACCCTCACCCTAAAGCGTACCCTTACCCTAACCACTACCCTAACACTAACGCGTACCCTAATCCTAACCCGTACCCTTAACCGAGCCCTAACCCTAACACTAACCCTAACCCTAACCCTAACCCATACCCTACGCCCTACCCGAACCCCTCCCCGAACCCGTACCCTAAGCCGTACCCTAACCCTCACCCTAACCCTAACCCTAACCCTAAGCTACCCTTGACTGCTTCTGCCTCCAATAGATTTCCTAAGCACTAGTGTTTTAAGGAACAGGTTAAAAAGAGAATCCTAATGTGATTTCTTGATAATGGGTGTGTTCCTTATCTTCTCCTCGTGTCTAAACTCTTCTCCATGGCTAGACCCCCAAATAATATTCCTTTAAGTGCTAAGGGGTATCTAGAGAGTGGGATAGGTTTAATAACTACCTTCACCCTAACGCGTACCCTAACCCTAACCCCTACCCTAACCCTAATGCGTACCCTAATCCTAACCCGTACCCTAAACCGAGCCCTAAACCTAACACTAGCCCTAACCCTAACCCTAACCCATACCCTACGCTCTACCCGAACCCCTCCCCGAACCCGTACTCTAAGCCGTACCCTAACCCTCACCCTAACCCTAACCCTAACCCTAAGCTACCCTTGACTGCTTCTGCCTCCAATAGATTTCCTAAGCACTAGTGTTTTAAGGAACAGGTTAAAAAGAGAATCCTAATGTGATTTCGTGATAATGGGTGTGTTCTTTATCTTCTCCTCGTGTCTAAACTCTTCTCCATGGCTGGACCCCCAAATAATATTCCTTTACGTGCTAAGGGGTATCTAGAGAGTGGGATAGGTTTAATAACTACTCCCACCCTAACGCGTACCCTAACCCTAACCCCTACCCTAACCCTAATGTGTACCCTAATCCTAACCCATACCCTAAACCGAGCCCTAACATTAACACTAGCCCTAACCCTAACCCATACCCTACGCCCTACCCGAACCCCTCCCCGAACCCGTACCCTAAGCCGTACCCTAACCTTCACCCTAACCCTAACCCTAACCCTAAGCTACCCTTGATTGCTTCTGCCACCAATAGATTTCCTAAGCACTAGTGTTTTAAGGAACAGGTTAAAAAGAGAATCCTAATGTGATTTCTTGATAATGGGTGTGTTCCTTATCTTCTCCTAGTGTCTAAACTCTTCTCCATGGCTGGACCCCCAATAATATTTCTGTACGTGCTAAGGGGTATCTAGAGAGTGGGATAGGTTTAATAACTAACCTCACCCTATCGCGTACCCTAACCCTAACCCCTACCCTAACACTAACGCGTACCCTAATCCTAACCCGTACCCTAAACCGAGCCCTAACCCTAACAATAACCCTAACCCTAACCCTAACCCTAAACGTAACCCTAACCCATACCCTACGCCCTACCCGAACCCCTCCCCGAACCCATACCCTAAGCCGTACCCTAACCCTCACCCTAACCCTAACCCTAACCCTAAGCTACCCTTGACGGCTTCTGCCTCCAATAGATTTCCTAAGCACTAGTGTTTTAAGGAACAGGTGAAAAAGAGAATCCTAATGTGATTTCTTGATAATGGGTGTGTTCCTTATCTTCTCCTAGTGTCTAAACTCTTCTCCATGGCTGGACCCCCAAATAATATTCCTTTACGTGCTAAGGGGTATCTAGAGAGTGGGATAGGTTTAATAACTAACCTCACCCTATCGCGTACCCTAACCGTAACCCCTACCCTAACACTAACGCGTACCCTAATCCTAACCCGTACCCTTAACCGAGCCCTAACCCTAACACTAACCCTAACCCTAACCCTAACCCATACCCTACGCCCTACCCGAACCCCTCCCCGAACCCGTACCCTAAGCCGTACCCTAACCCTCACCCTAACCCTAACCCTAACCCTAAGCTACCCTTGACGGCTTCTGCCTCCAATAGATTTCCTAAGCACTAGTGTTTTAAGGAACAGGTTAAAAAGAGAATCCTAATGTGATTTCTTGATAATGGGTGTGTTCCTTATCTTCTCCTTGTGTCTAAACTCTTCTCCATGGCTGGACCCCCAAATAATATTCCTTTACGTGCTAAGGGGTATCTAGAGAGTGGGATAGGTTTAATAACTACCCTCACCCTAAAGCGTACCCTTACCCTAACCACTACCCTAACACTAACGCGTACCCTAATCCTAACCCGTACCCTTAACCGAGCCCTAACCCTAACACTAACCCTAACCCTAACCCTAACCCATACCCTACGCCCTACCCGAACCCCTCCCCGAACCCGTACCCTAAGCCGTACCCTAACCCTCACCCTAACCCTAACCCTAACCCTAAGCTACCCTTGACTGCTTCTGCCTCCAATAGATTTCCTAAGCACTAGTGTTTTAAGGAACAGGTTAAAAAGAGAATCCTAATGTGATTTCTTGATAATGGGTGTGTTCCTTATCTTCTCCTCGTGTCTAAACTCTTCTCCATGGCTAGACCCCCAAATAATATTCCTTTAAGTGCTAAGGGGTATCTAGAGAGTGGGATAGGTTTAATAACTACCTTCACCCTAACGCGTACCCTAACCCTAACCCCTACCCTAACCCTAATGCGTACCCTAATCCTAACCCGTACCCTAAACCGAGCCCTAAACCTAACACTAGCCCTAACCCTAACCCTAACCCATACCCTACGCTCTACCCGAACCCCTCCCCGAACCCGTACTCTAAGCCGTACCCTAACCCTCACCCTAACCCTAACCCTAACCCTAAGCTACCCTTGACTGCTTCTGCCTCCAATAGATTTCCTAAGCACTAGTGTTTTAAGGAACAGGTTAAAAAGAGAATCCTAATGTGATTTCGTGATAATGGGTGTGTTCCTTATCTTCTCCTCGTGTCTAAACTCTTCTCCATGGCTGGACCCCCAAATAATATTCCTTTACGTGCTAAGGGGTATCTAGAGAGTGGGATAGGTTTAATAACTACTCCCACCCTAACGCGTACCCTAACCCTAACCCCTACCCTAACCCTAATGTGTACCCTAATCCTAACCCATACCCTAAACCGAGCCCTAACATTAACACTAGCCCTAACCCTAACCCATACCCTACGCCCTACCCGAACCCCTCCCCGAACCCGTACCCTAAGCCGTACCCTAACCCTCACCCTAACCCTAACCCTAACCCTAAGCTACCCTTGATTGCTTCTGCCACCAATAGATTTCCTAAGCACTAGTGTTTTAAGGAACAGGTTAAAAAGAGAATCCTAATGTGATTTCTTGATAATGGGTGTGTTCCTTATCTTCTCCTAGTGTCTAAACTCTTCTCCATGGCTGGACCCCCAATAATATTTCTGTACGTGCTAAGGGGTATCTAGAGAGTGGGATAGGTTTAATAACTAACCTCACCCTATCGCGTACCCTAACCCTAACCCCTACCCTAACACTAACGCGTACCCTAATCCTAACCCGTACCCTAAACCGAGCCCTAACCCTAACAATAACCCTAACCCTAACCCTAACCCTAAACGTAACCCTAACCCATACCCTACGCCCTACCCGAACCCCTCCCCGAACCCGTACCCTAAGCCGTACCCTAACCCTCACCCTAACCCTAACCCTAACCCTAAGCTACCCTTGACGGCTTCTGCCTCCAATAGATTTCCTAAGCACTAGTGTTTTAAGGAACAGGTGAAAAAGAGAATCCTAATGTGATTTCTTGATAATGGGTGTGTTCCTTATCTTCTCCTAGTGTCTAAACTCTTCTCCATGGCTGGACCCCCAAATAATATTCCTTTACGTGCTAAGGGGTATCTAGAGAGTGGGATAGGTTTAATAACTAACCTCACCCTATCGCGTACCCTAACCGTAACCCCTACCCTAACACTAACGCGTACCCTAATCCTAACCCGTACCCTAAACCGAGCCCTAACCCTAACACTAACCCTAACCCTAACCCTAACCCTAAACGTAACCCTAACCCATACCCTACGCCCTACCCGAACCCCTCCCCGAACCCGTACCCTAAGCCGTACCCTAACCCTCACCCTAACCCTAACCCTAACCCTAAGCTACCCTTGACGGCTTCTGCCTCCAATAGATTTCCTAAGCACTAGTGTTTTAAGGAACAGGTGAAAAAGAGAATCCTAATGTGATTTCTTGATAATGGGTGTATTCCTTATCTTCTCCTCGTGTCTAAACTCTTCTCCATGGCTGGACCCCCAAATAATATTCCTTTACGTGCTAAGGGGTATCTAGAGAGTGTGATAGGTTTAATAACTACCCCCACCCTAACGCGTACCCTAACCCTAACCCCTACCCTAACCCTAACGCGTACCCTAATCCTAACCCATACCCTAAACCGAGCACTAACCCTAACACTAGCCCTAACCCTATACCTAACCCATACCCTACGCCCTACCCGAACCCCTCCCCGAACCCGTACCCTAAGCCATACCCTAACCCTCACCCTAACCCTAACACTAACCCTAAGCTACCCTTGATTGCTTCTGCCACCAATAGATTTCCTAAGCACTAGTGTTTTAAGGAACAGGTTAAAAAGAGAATCCTAATGTGATTTCGTGATAATGGGTGTGTTCCTTATCTTCTCCTAGTGTCTAAACTCTTCAACATGGCTGGACCCCCAATAATATTCCTGTACGTGCTAAGGGGTATCTAGAGAGTGGGATAGGTTTAATAACTACCCTCACCCTAACGCGTACACTAACCCTAACCCCTACCCTAACCCTAACGCGTACCCTAATCCTAACCCGTACCCTAAACCGAGCCCTAACCCTAACAATAACCCTAACCCTAACCCTAACCCTAAACGTAACCCTAACCCATACCCTACGCCCTACCCGAACCCCTCCCCGAACCCGTACCCTAAGCCGTACCCTAACCCTCACCCTAACCCTAACCCTAACCCTAAGCTACCCTTGACGGCTTCTGCCTCCAATAGATTTCCTAAGCACTAGTGTTTTAAGGAACAGGTTAAAAAGAGAATCCTAATGTGATTTCTTGATAATGGGTGTGTTCCTTATCTTCTCCTTGTGTCTAAACTCTTCTCCATGGCTGGACCCCCAAATAATATTCCTTTACGTGCTAAGGGGTATCTAGAGAGTGGGATAGGTTTAATAACTACCCTCACCCTAAAGCGTACCCTTACCCTAACCACTACCCTAACACTAACGCGTACCCTAATCCTAACCCGTATCCTTAACCGAGCCCTAACCCTAACACTAACCCTAACCCTAACCCTAACCCATACCCTACGCCCTACCCGAACCCCTCCCCGAACCCGTACCCTAAGCCGTACCCTAACCCTCACCCTAACCCTAACCCTAACCCTAAGCTACCCTTGACTGCTTCTGCCTCCAATAGATTTCCTAAGCACTAGTGTTTTAAGGAACAGGTTAAAAAGAGAATCCTAATGTGATTTCTTGATAATGGGTGTGTTCCTTATCTTCTCCTCGTGTCTAAACTCTTCTCCATGGCTGGACCCCCAAATAATATTCCTTTAAGTGCTAAGGGGTATGTAGAGAGTGGGATAGGTTTAATAACTACCTTCACCCTAACGCGTACCCTAACCCTAACCCCTACCCTAACCCTAATGCGTACCCTAATCCTAACCCGTACCCTAAACCGAGCCCTAACCCTAACACTAACCCTAACCCTAACCCTAACCCATACCCTACGCCCTACCCGAACCCCTCCCCGAACCCGTACCCTAAGCCATACCCTAACCCTCACCCTAACCCTAACCCTAACCCTAAGCTACCCTTGACTGCTTCTGCCTCCAATAGATTTCCTAAGCACTAGTGTTTTAAGGAACAGGTGAAAAAGAGAATCCTAATGTGATTTCTTGATAATGGGTGTATTCCTTATCTTCTCCTCGTGTCTAAACTCTTCTCCATGGCTGGAACCCCAAATAATATACCTTTACGTGCTAAGGGGTATCTAGAGAGTGTGATAGGTTTAATAACTACCCCCACCATAACGCGTACCCTAACCCTAACCCCTACCCTAACCCTAATGTGTACCCTAATCCTAACCCATACCCTAAACCGAGCCCTAACCCTAACACTAGCCCTAACCCTATACCTAACCCATACCCTACGCCCTACCCGAACCCCTCCCCGAACCCGTACCCTAAGCCATACCCTAACCCTCACCCTAACCCTAACCCTAATCCTAAGCTACCCTTGATTGCTTCTGCCACCAATAGATTTCCTAAGCACTAGTGTTTTAAGGAACAGGTTAAAAAGAGAATCCTAATGTGGTTTCGTGATAATGGGTGTGTTCCTTATCTTCTCCTAGTGTCTAAACTCTTCTCCATGGCTGGACCCCCAATAATATTCCTGTACGTGCTAAGGGGTATCTAGAGAGTGGGATAGGTTTAATAACTACCCTCACCCTAACGCGTACACTAACCCTAACCCCTACCCTAACCCTAACGCGTACCCTAATCCTAACCCGTACCCTAAACCGAGCCCTAACCCTAACAATAACCCTAACCCTAACCCTAACCCTAAACGTAACCCTAACCCATACCCTACGCCCTACCCGAACCCCTCCCCGAACCCGTACCCTAAGCCGTACCCTAACCCTCACCCTAACCCTAACCCTAACCCTAAGCTACCCTTGACGGCTTCTGCCTCCAATAGATTTCCTAAGCACTAGTGTTTTAAGGAACAGGTGAAAAAGAGAATCCTAATGTGATTTCTTGATAATGGGTGTATTCCTTATCTTCTCCTCGTGTCTAAAGTCTTCTCCATGGCTGGACCCCCAAATAATATACCTTTCCGTGCTAAGGGGTATCTAGAGAGTGTGATAGGTTTAATAACTACCCCCACCCTAACGCGTACCCTAACCCTAACCCCTACCCTAACCCTAACGTGTACCCTAATCCTAACCCATACCCTAAACCGAGCCCTAACCCTAACACTAGCCCTAACCCTATACCTAACCCATACCCTACGCCCTACCCGAACCCCTCCCCGAACCCGTACCCTAAGCCATACCCTAACCCTCACCCTAACCCTAACCCTAACCCTAAGCTACCCTTGATTGCTTCTGCCACCAATAGATTTCCTAAGCACTAGTGTTTTAAGGATCAGGTTAAAAAGAGAATCCTAATGTGATTTCGTGATAATGGGTGTGTTCCTTATCTTCTCCTAGTGTCTAAACTCTTCTCCATGGCTGGACCCCCAATAATATTCCTGTACGTGCTAAGGGGTATCTAGAGAGTGGGATAGGTTTAATAACTACCCTCACCCTAACGCGTACACTAACCCTAACCCCTACCCTAACCCTAACGCGTACCCTAATCCTAACCCGTACCCTAAACCGAGCCCTAACCCTAACAATAACCCTAACCCTAACCCTAACCCTAAACGTAACCCTAACCCATACCCTACGCCCTACCCGAACCCCTCCCCGAACCCGTACCCTAAGCCGTACCCTAACCCTCACCCTAACCCTAACCCTAACCCTAAGCTACCCTTGACTGCTTCTTCCTCCAATAGATTTCCTAAGCACTAGTGTTTTAAGGAACAGGTTAAAAAGAGAATCCTAATGTGATTTCTTGATAATGGGTGTGTTCCTTATCTTCTCCTCGTGTCTAAACTCTTCTCCATGGCTGGACCCCCAAATAATATTCCTTTAAGTGCTAAGGGGTATCTAGAGAGTGGGATAGGTTTAATAACTACCTTCACCCTAACGCGTACCCTAACCCTAACCCCTACCCTAACCCTAATGCGTACCCTAATCCTAACCCGTACCCTAAACCGAGCCCTAAACCTAACACTAGCCCTAACCCTAACCCTAACCCATACCCTACGCTCTACCCGAACCCCTCCCCGAACCCGTACTCTAAGCCGTACCCTAACCCTCACCCTAACCCTAACCCTAACCCTAAGCTACCCTTGACTGCTTCTGCCTCCAATAGATTTCCTAAGCACTAGTGTTTTAAGGAACAGGTTAAAAAGAGAATCCTAATGTGATTTCGTGATAATGGGTGTGTTCCTTATCTTCTCCTCGTGTCTAAACTCTTCTCCATGGCTGGACCCCCAAATAATATTCCTTTACGTGCTAAGGGGTATCTAGAGAGTGGGATAGGTTTAATAACTACTCCCACCGTAACGCGTACCCTAACCCTAACCCCTACCCTAACCCTAACGCGTACCCTAATCCTAACCCGTACCCTAAACCGAGCCCTAAACCTAACACTAACCCTAACCCTAACCCTAACCCATACCCTATGCCCTACCCGAACCCCTCCCCGAACCCGTACCCTAAGCCATACCCTAACCCTCACCCTAACCCTAACCCTAACCCTAAGCTACCCTTGACTGCTTCTGCCTCCAATAGATTTCCTAAGCACTAGTGTTTTAAGGAACAGGTTAAAAAGAGAATCCTAATGTGATTTCGTGATAATGGGTGTGTTCCTTATCTTCTCCTAGTGTCTAAACTCTTCTCCATGGCTGGACCCCCAATAATATTCCTGTACGTGCTAAGGGGTATCTAGAGAGTGGGATAGGTTTAATAACTACCCTCACTCTAACGCGTACACTAACCCTAACCCCTACCCTAACCGTAACGCGTACCCTAATCCTAACCCGTACCCTAAACCGAGCCCTAACCCTAACACTAACCCTAACCCTAACCCTAACCCATACCCTACGCCCTACCCGAACCCCTCTCCGAACCCGTACCCTAAGCCGTACCCTAACCCTCACCCTAACCCTAACCCTAACCCTAAGCTTCCCTTGAAGGCTTCTGCCTCCAATAGATTTCCTAAGCACTAGTGTTTTAAGGAACAGGTTAAAAAGAGAATCCTAATGTGATTTCTTGATAATGGGTGTGTTCCTTATTTTCTCCTAGTGTCTAAACTCTTCTCCATGGCTGGACCCCCAAATAATATTCCTTTACGTGCTAAGGGGTATCTAGAGAGTGGGATAGGTTTAATAACTACCCTCACCCTAAAGCGTACCCTTACCCTAACCACTACCCTAACACTAATGCGTACCCTAATCCTAACCCGTACCCTTAACCGAGCCCTAACCCTAACACTAACCCTAACCCTAACCCTAACCCATACCCTACGCCCTACCCGAACCCCTCCCCGAACCCGTACCCTAAGCCGTACCCTAACCCTCACCCTAACCCTAACCCTAACCCTAAGCTACCCTTGACTGCTTCTTCCTCCAATAGATTTCCTAAGCACTAGTGTTTTAAGGAACAGGTTAAAAAGAGAATCCTAATGTGATTTCTTGATAATGGGTGTGTTCCTTATCTTCTCCTCGTGTCTAAACTCTTCTTCATGGCTGGACCCCCAAATAATATTCCTTTACGTGCTAAGGGGTATCTAGAGAGTGGGATAGGTTTAATAACTACCCTCACCCTAACGCGTACCCTAACCCTAACCGCTACCCTAACCCTAACGCGTACCCTAATCCTAACCCGTATCCTAAACCGAGCCCTAAACCTAACACTAGCCCTAACCCTAACCCTAACCCATACCCTACGCTCTACCCGAACCCCTCCCCGAACCCGTACCCTAAGCCGTACCCTAACCCTCACCCTCACCCTAACCCTAACCCTAAGCTACCCTTGACTGCTTCTGCCTCCAATAGATTTCATAAGCACTAGTGTTTTAAGGAACAGGTTAAAAAGAGAATCCTAATGTGATTTCGTGATAATGGGTGTGTTCCTTATCTTCTCCTCGTGTCTAAACTCTTCTCCATGGCTGGACCCCCAATAATATTCCTGTACGTGCTAAGGGGTATCTAGAGAGTGGGATAGGTTTAATAACTACCCTCACCCTAAAGCGTACCCTAACCCTAACCACTACCCTAACACTAACGCGTACCCTAATCCTAACCCGTACCCTTAACCGAGCCCTAACCATAACACTAAACCTAACCCTAACCCTAACCCATACCCTACGCCCTACCCGAACCCCTCGCCGAACCCGTAACCTAAGCCGTACCCTAACCCTCACCCTAACCCTAACCCTAACCCTAAGCTACCCTTGACTGCTTCTGCCTCCAATAGATTTCCTAAGCACTAGTGTTTTAAGGAACAGGTTAAAAAGAGAATCCTAATGTGATTTCTTGATAATGGGTGTGTTCCTTATCTTCTCCTCGTGTCTAAACTCTTCTCCATGGCTGGACCCCCAAATAATATTCCTTTACGTGCTAAGGGGTATCTAGAGAGTGGGATAGGTTTAATAACTACCCTCACCCTAACGCGTACCCTAACCCTAACCCCTACCCTAACACTAACGCGTACCCTAATCCTAACCCGTACCCTAAACCGAGCCCTAAACCTAACACTAGCCCTAACCCTAACCCTAACCCATACCCTACGCCCTACCCGAACCCCTCCCCGAACCCGTACCCTAAGCCATACCCTAGCCCTCACCCTAACCCTAACACTAACCCTAAGCTACCCTTGACTGCTTCTGCCTCCAATAGATTTCCTAAGCACTAGTGTTTTAAGGAACAGGTTAAAAAGAGAATCCTAATATGATTTCGTGATAATGGGTGTGTTCCTTATCTTCTCCTAGTGTCTAAATTCTTCTCCATGGCTGGACCCCCAAACAATATTCCTTTACGTGCAAAGGGGTATCTAGAGAGTGGGATAGGTTTAATAACTACCCTCACCCTAACGCGTACCCTAACTCTAACCCCTACCCTAACCCTAAAGCGTACCCTAATCCTAACCCGTACCCTAAACCGAGCCCTAACCCTAACACTAACTCTAACCCTAACCCTAACCCATACCCTACGCCCTACCCGAACCCCTACCTGAACCCGTACCCTAAACCGTACCCTAACCCTCACCCTAACCCTAACCCTAACCCTAAGCTACCCTTGACGGCTTCTTCCTCCAATAGATTTCCTAAGCACTAGTGTTTTAAGGAACAGGTGAAAAAGAGAATCCTAATGTGATTTCTTGATAATGTGTGTGTTCCTTATCTTCTCCTCGTGTCTAAACTCTTCTCCATGGCTGGACCCCCAAATAATATTCCTTTAAGTGCTAAGGGGTATCTAGAGAGTGGGAAAGGTTTAATAACTACCTTCACCCTAACGCGTACCCTAACCCTAACCCCTACCCTAACCCTAATGCGTACCCTAATCCTAACCCGTACCCTAAACCGAGCCCTAAACCTAACACTAGCCCTAACCCTAACCCTAACCCATACCCTACGCTCTACCCGAACCCCTCCCCGAACCCGTACACTAAGCCGAACCCTAACCCTCACCCTAACCCTAACCCTAACCCTAAGCTACCCTTGACTGCTTCTGCCTCCAATAGATTTCCTAAGCACTAGTGTTTTAAGGAACAGGTTAAAAAGAGAATCCTAATGTGATTTCGTGATAATGGGTGTGTTCCTTATCTTCTCCTCGTGTCTAAACTCTTCTCCATGGCTGGACCCACAAATAATATTCCTTTACGTGCTAAGGGGTATCTAGAGAGTGGGATAGGTTTAATAACTACCCTCACCCTAACGCGTACACTAACCCTAACCCCTACCCTAACCCTAACGCGTACCCTAATCCTAACCCGTACCCTAAACCGAGCCCTAACCCTAACACTAACCCTAACCCTAACCCTAACCCATACCCTACGCCCTACCCGAACCCCTCCCCGAACCCGTACCCTAAGCCGTACCCTAACCCTCACCCTAACCCTAACCCTAACCCTAAGCTACCCTTGACTGCTTCTTCCTCCAATAGATTTCCTAAGCACTAGTGTTTTAAGGAACAGGTTAAAAAGAGAATCCTAATGTGATTTCTTGATAATGGGTGTGTTCCTTATCTTATCCTCGTGTCTAAACTCTTCTCCATGGCTGGACCCCCAAATAATATTCCTTTACGTGATAAGGGGTATCTAGAGAGTGGGATATGTTTAATAACTACCCTCACCCTAACGCGTACCCTAACGCTAACCCCTACCCTAACCCTAACGCGTACCCTAATCCTAACCCGTATCCTAAACCGAGCCCTAAACCTAACACTAGCCCTAACCCTAACCCTAACCCATACCCTACGCTCTACCCGAACCCCTCCCCGAACCCGTACCCTAAGCCGTACCCTAACCCTCACCCTAACCCTAACCCTAACCCTAAGCTACCCTTGACTGCTTCTGCCTCCAATAGATTTCCTAAGCACTAGTGTTTTAAGGAACAGGTTAAAAAGAGAATCCTAATGTGATTTCGTGATAATGGGTGTGTTCCTTATCTTCTCCTAGTGTCTAAACTCTTCTCCATGGCTGGACCCCCAATAATATTCCTGTACGTGCTAAGGGGTATCTAGAGAGTGGGATAGGTTTAATAACTACCCTCACTCTAACGCGTACACTAACCCTAACCCCTACCCTAACCGTAACGCGTACCCTAATCCTAACCCGTACCCTAAACCGAGCCCTAACCCTAACACTAACCCTAACCCTAACCCTAACCCATACCCTACGCCCTACCCGAACCCCTCCCCGAACCCGTACCCTAAGCCGTACCCTAACCCTCACCCTAACCCTAACCCTAACCCTAAGCTTCCCTTGAAGGCTTCTGCCTCCAATAGATTTCCTAAGCACTAGTGTTTTAAGGAACAGGTTAAAAAGAGAATCCTAATGTGATTTCTTGATAATGGGTGTGTTCCTTATTTTCTCCTAGTGTCTAAACTCTTCTCCATGGCTGGACCCCCAAATAATATTCCTTTACGTGCTAAGGGGTATCTAGAGAGTGGGATAGGTTTAATAACTACCCTCACCCTAAAGCGTACCCTTACCCTAACCACTACCCTAACACTAATGCGTACCCTAATCCTAACCCGTACCCTTAACCGAGCCCTAACCCTAACACTAACCCTAACCCTAACCCTAACCCATACCCTACGCCCTACCCGAACCCCTCCCCGAACCCGTACCCTAAGCCGTACCCTAACCCTCACCCTAACCCTAACCCTAACCCTAAGCTACCCTTGACTGCTTCTTCCTCCAATAGATTTCCTAAGCACTAGTGTTTTAAGGAACAGGTTAAAAAGAGAATCCTAATGTGATTTCTTGATAATGGGTGTGTTCCTTATCTTCTCCTCGTGTCTAAACTCTTCTTCATGGCTGGACCCCCAAATAATATTCCTTTACGTGCTAAGGGGTATCTAGAGAGTGGGATAGGTTTAATAACTACCCTCACCCTAACGCGTACCCTAACCCTAACCGCTACCCTAACCCTAACGCGTACCCTAATCCTAACCCGTATCCTAAACCGAGCCCTAAACCTAACACTAGCCCTAACCCTAACCCTAACCCATACCCTACGCTCTACCCGAACCCCTCCCCGAACCCGTACCCTAAGCCGTACCCTAACCCTCACCCTCACCCTAACCCTAACCCTAAGCTACCCTTGACTGCTTCTGCCTCCAATAGATTTCATAAGCACTAGTGTTTTAAGGAACAGGTAAAAAAGAGAATCCTAATGTGATTTCGTGATAATGGGTGTGTTCCTTATCTTCTCCTCGTGTCTAAACTCTTCTCCATGGCTGGACCCCCAATAATATTCCTGTACGTGCTAAGGGGTATCTAGAGAGTGGGATAGGTTTAATAACTACCCTCACCCTAAAGCGTACCCTAACCCTAACC